>NC_053518.1:59112704-59237564 GCF_016920715.1 Anopheles arabiensis
CTCTAAAACCATGGCTTTCATAAAAGCCGTAATCCTAGAGTCGCTATGGAGCGACGGTAGAAATACTCAGCTCGAGGGTCTCGCGGGACCGCATCCAAGACGCGGATCCCCTCCACCTGTGCGCGACGGCAAAATGCGCCTTGGCCGAGTGACGATGCTGCCGGCCACTGCAAAGAAGAACCATCTCCCATGGCTAGACCTACCCGAATTTTCTGGATCGCCATCGGAGTGGCCCGCGTTCGCAGGGCGATTCAACAAACGCGTGGCTGGATTGGAAGAAGATGCAGACCGCTATGCTTTCCTTGTCCAATGGCTTGAACGGTGTGAAATAGCCCGTAACAGCTGCGAAGCATTTGAAAACGCTTGGATGACGTTCCAAGACGCGTGGGAATTAGTGATGGGTGGGTCGACCCGAACCTATCGGGTCGGAGCCATCCGTAAGCGACCCGGAGTCGTTCGGGTCGACCCGAAAGGTACAAGTAGGTTCAGTGGGTGCAACGACTCCGGTAGGTGCGAGAAAGCATAAGCGACTCCGACTCGTTGGTGCAGCGAGTTCGGGTCGGGTCGGGTCACGGTAGGTTCAGTTTGACCCGAGGGTGCAGCGAGTTCGGGTCGACCCGATGGATCAGTAGGTGCGAGAAAGCATAAGCGACTCCGACCCGTTGGTGCAGCGAGTTCGGGTCGGGTCGGGTCACGGTAGGTTCAGTTTGACCCGAGGGTGCAGCAAGTTCGGGTCGACCCGATAGATCAGTAGGTGCGAGAAAGCATAAACGACTCCGACCCGTTGGTGCAGCGAGTTCGGGTCGGGTCGGGTCACGGTAGGTTCAGTTTGACCCGAGGGTGCAGCGAGTTCGGGTCGACCCGATAGATCAGTAGGTGCGAGAAAGCATAAGCGACTCCGACCCGTTGGTGCAGCGAGTTCGGGTCGGGTCGGGTCACGGTAGGTTCAGTTTGACCCGAGGGTGCAGCGAGTTCGGGTCGACCCGATAGATGAGTAGGTGCGAGAAAGCATAAGCGACTCCGACCCGTTGGTGCAGCGAGTTCGGGTCGGGTCGGGTCACGGTAGGTTCAGTTTGACCCGAGGGTGCAGCGAGTTCGGGTCGACCCGATGGATCAGTAGGTGCGAGAAAGCATAAGCGACTCCGACCCGTTGGTGCAGCGAGTTCGGGTCGGGTCGGGTCACGGTAGGTTCAGTTTGACCCGAGGGTGCAGCGAGTTCGGGTCGACCCGTAGATTCAGTAGGCGAGTCGATTCCGGTTTGTTAAACAAATGCAAAAGATTAATACGTTGGGTGTTAACTTATTTGAATGAAATAAAATAGGTTTAAGAGCCATGATAGTGTTTTACAACCAGAATAATATTTGAAGATATATTCTTAAATGAAACATGACATGACTTCAGAAAAATCCTTTTTTATTAACAACATTATTAATTTTGTTTTAAAATAAATCATCTATTATCGATGTAATCTTTACTTTTAATATATTTAAGTTTACATTTGTATTCTAAGTATAAAAGTACAATTCTAGAATATAAGTACAATTTTGTTTCGATTATAAATTTTGTTTGATGAATAGCATTTCGTTTCATTTCTTAGGCAAAAGTTTGTTTCTCTTTTCGGTTATAATATGTCCTGTGTAACGTCCGGACTAATATCGCCCACTGTGCACTCAACCTGAATCCCGAACGCAGCGGTATAAACGCGTTATATCTTGACCGCTGGAGCACCCGGTGTGCTAGATGAACTGTCATAGAATAAAGCTCTCTTCTTGGCGCGACATTGAACTGAACAGACGTAAGCCACTGACTTCTGCGTATAATTATTTGTGTGCTCTTCCGAATTGTGCTAAATCTTATTAAAACGGCCAATTAACCTTCCGCCAACCGTAAAACGCTTGGTCGTTACATCTCAGAAGTGGGATTACCAACAAAAATCGCCTGCAAAACCGCCTGCAAGCCGCCTAACCAGCCTGTATCCGTGTGTACCTGTGTACGTGTGTGTATGACACAACGCCATTTTCCATCATGCTGAGGAAAAAAGTACTTCGTCGGGCGCTTATTGAGACCAGTGTCGACGTGCCGGATTCCGCTACCGTCACACAATTCCGACAGCTTTATGCCTCCCACGAGCCGGTCGCTCGTTCCCCCCGTGCGGCGCAGCCCACTACCTCAGCGACGACACCGGCTCCCGCTTGTGCAAACCACCAAGATGCCGCCATTTTGTGCCTTCCACATTACAATGGCGACGACGATTTTGCGCATCACGAAAATGTTGCGAACGCTGCCGTTTCGATGCAAAATACCACTGATGCCGTTTCCGCCCTTCCTTCTGCCCATGGTATGGCCGCCGCCCTTCCCCTAGGCCCTGACGACATCGAGGCCCAATTTGAGAAGCTGCGACAGCAGCAGCAGCTAGCTGAATTACGCCAAAAGGTGCACCAACTTGAAACGCCGCAGCCAGTCGCCCTTTGCGTAAAGGACTTTGAAGCTTTTATCGAGCCACTCGATGTCGATAAGAACCCCAATGTCATCCGATGGTTCCGCGACTTGGAGCGTCTCTTTGCACTTTACCGAGTGCGCGATGCAGATAAATTTTTCTTCACCCTTCGGCTCCTCACCGGCACAGCCGCTAACGTCGCAAAAGAACTTGTTGTAACCACTTATGATGAGTTGAAGAAAGAGTTAATCGACAATCTTCACGTCGTTGCTACGCCCGAATCTGTTTATCGCCAAATCCGTAACCGTCGATTGCGGCCCCAGGAATCCGCCCTGCACTACTTGTTTGACATGCAGCGCATCGCAGACCAAGCCAGTATCGCCGATTCAAAACTGATCCCGATCGTCATCGACGGCTTGGGAAGCCCGTCAATTACGTCGAGTCTGCATTTCATGCCTCTTACGATGAACGACTTCCGGAAGAAATTGAAACTTTTCGAATCTTGCCGTCATCTTTGCACCACCCAGCCCCCTTCCGCTGATGCCCGGGCCACAACGAACAGCTGTATGGAACGGCCCCGCCCATCGCAGGAACCCATCCGCTGCTTCAACTGCTCCCGATTCGGACACCTTCAGAACGCGTGCCCGCGACCTAAGCGCCCACCCGGCGGATGTTTTCGTTGTTTCCAGACTGGACACGTCTACCGTAACTGCCCTGAACGTCGGGCCAACGCCACTGTCGAGGGCAATACTAGTTCGGACGAAGCTCTCGCCACAAATCAAGAGGTGAGTTTGACATTTTTCCACCCTTCTGCTAAGCGTACCACCCTTCCCTGCGTTCGTTCCCTTCTCGACACAGGAAGTCCTGTGAGCTTCATTAGCGACACGATAGTACCAGTTAAGATGCTAGGACCTCTTTCCGCTACCGAATACTGCACTATGATTAAGGGACCACTTTACTCTCGAGGAAAAATCGATTGTACTATCCGATTTAAGAATCATTCCGTTCGACACTCTTTTATTATATTACCTGGAATTGCGTGGCCAGTCATTATCGGTCGCGATTTACTGAACTCACTTAATATTTTTCTTACGTATTCATCTCTTACAACTTCATGTATTACTAAACCTCTATCGACGGAACTTAAAGAAGTAGATACGATTCTTCCAGAAAAATTAGACGATGCTATTAGGAGTATTTGTGCGCTCGATGTGGCTGAAGCCGATAATGAATTAGATTTAGGAAAAACACTATCTTTGGAACAACGTTCAATAGTCAATTCTATTGTTGAAAATTCATACCTCAACTATACTTCAGATGTTATACCGCTCAAACACCCTATGAAAATCAATCTGACTCATGATACACCAATATTTACTAAGCCGCGAAGACTCTCTTATGGTGAAAGACAGCAGGTTAAGCAAATTGTTGATAAATTGTTAGCAGAAAATATCATCCGGGCCAGTAATTCTCCTTATGCTTCTGCGCTTGTCCTCGTTAGGAAAAAGAGCGGCGAGGTTCGTATGTGTGTGGATTACCGGCCCCTCAACAAAATTACAGTTCGGGATAATTACCCCCTACCCCTTATCGAAACTTGTTTGGAGCATATATGTGGAAAAAAATTCTTCAGTTTGCTGGATTTGAAAAGCGGATTCCATCAAGTCCCAATGAGTGAGGAATCTATCCCTTACACTTCTTTTAAGTTATAATAAGTTGCACCCTGTTGCTTACTTTTCCAAAACCACTTCAAAAGACGAGTCCAAGTTACACAGTTATGAGCTTGAAATTCTTTCCATCATTTACGCTCTTAAGCGCTTCCACAATTATGTTCATGGGCTCCCCATTTAGATAGTTACTGACTGCAACTCTCTGGTCGAGACCCTTAAGAACCGTAATGCTTCCGCTAAGATTGCCAGGTGGTCCTTGTTTCTGGAAAATTACGATTATACCATCTGTCATCGCTCAGGCACTTCTATGCCTCATGTCGACGCACTGAGTCGCACCGAAGCTGTGGGTGCCATCGGTGAGATTGACCTTGACTTCCAGCTTCAAGTAGCTCAGACGCGTGACCCATCTATCGAAGCTCTTAAACATCGGTTAGAATCAGAAGAAGTTGATGGATTCTTACTTCAAGATGGGCTTGTCTATCGCGAAATACCTGATGGTCAACCTCAATTGTATGTCCCTTCGGAAATGGTCGACAACGTAATTAGACACACTCACGAGCGAATTGGCCACCTGGGCATAAACAAAACCTTCAGCAAAATCAGTCAGCATTACTGGTTCCCCCACATGAAGCCCACTATTGATAAATTTATTAAGAACTGCCTCAAGTGCATTGTTTATTCTGCACCTCATCATACTAATGCCCGGAATATGTACAGCATCCCTAAAGAACCCTTACCCTTCGATACCATCCATATCGACCATTTAGGTCCGCTCCCTAGTTCTCCCTTACGCAAGAAGTATATACTTGTTGTTATCGATGCTTTCACTAAATTAACCAAACTTTACCCAACCTCCTCAACTAATGCGAAGGAAGTGTGTTCTGCCCTTTCCCAATATATGTCTTACTTTAGCCGCCCTAGGCGGATTGTTAGCGATCGAGCTACTTGTTTCACCTCAACCTTGTTTGAGGACTTCTTGGAATCGCATAACATAAGCCATGTCCTCAACGCCACCGGATCCCCACAAGCCAATGGACAGGTAGAACGGGTGAACCGTGTGTTGCGTCCTATCCTTAGCAAACTATCTGATGCTCCAGACCAGACCGATTGGGTATCCAAGTTGCGGTCAGCCGAATACGCTTTAAACAATACCGTCCACACATCTACGAACTTCTGCCCCTCTGTCCTACTCTTTGGTGTTGAGCAACGCGGTAAAGTTCCAGACGAGTTAGCCGAATACCTGGATGAGAAATTTGATCGAGCCTCTAGGGACTTAGAAGCCATTCGGGATAAAGCGTTAGAAACCATAGAAGAGTCTCAACGGAAGAATGAGGAATACTTTAGCAAAAAGCACAAACCACCGCAGTGCTATAAGGAAGGTGACTTAGTGGCTATACGTTACTCTGATACGACCGATAGTGGTAATAAGAAGCTCAATCCTAAATTCAGGGGACCTTACGTCATCCATAAAGTGTTGCCCCATGATAGGTACGTGGTACGCGATGTAGAAGGATGTCAACTCACACAACTACCCTACGATGGGGTTCTAGAAGCGAATAAGTTGCGACGTTGGACCGAGTCCAGTGATTAGGAAATTGAGGGCAATTTATTGTTCAGGATAGCCGAGCTGTAACGTCCGGACTAATATCGCCCACTGTGCACTCAACCTGAATCCCGAGCGCTGCGGTATAAACGCGTTATATCTTGACCGCTGGAGCACCCGGTGTGCTAGATGAACTGTCATAGAATAAAGCTCTCTTCTTGGCGCGACATTGACCTGAACAGACGTAAGCCACTGACTTCTGACTGATTTGTGTGCTCTTCCGAATTGTGCTAAATCTTATTAAAACGGCCAATTAACCTTCCGCCAACCGTAAAACGCTTGGTCGTTACACCTGCTTTAGAAAATACACGTTCGCATGGCACTGATGTGGCTGGTATGCACAATGTTTTTTTTTTACAATTTCGGACAACTGTGGACATAAATAATGTTTATTTTTCCACCAGCTAAGTGGATCATCCATATTATGCATTGCCTCTTCTTGTAAGTAGCGATCTATTTCGTGAGCAGTAGTTGCTCCTTGATCTCTTGTAGATGATTCTGTGTCAATTTCTAAATCGCGCCACTTGCGCCATAGCAATCCTTTAAATTTATCTTCATTGTTTGGCCTTGATGTTTCATTACGTTGCAAATTATCTGGGAGTTTGAGAGAAACAACTGTCGCATCATATTTTTCGCCTAAAAATTGTTTGTCTTTGAATCTTGGATCCAGGATTATGGCTTGATCTACTAATATATTATCATAGTTTTCAAATGTTTCTTTTAAATTGATAGTTAAATTAGAAACAAGTTGCACTACTTCTTCTTTCAACGCAGATTCTTGTCCTGCTCCTGCCATTTAAAAAATTAGAGTTCTTATAATAATCGCAACTTTGGAAATAGTAACGTTTTGTTCGCCCATTACCTCTTTCGTTGCTAAATCGAAAAACTGTAGAACTGTTATTGCTTGTTCGATTATCAACCAATCTTTATCAGTCAGCTTAGATTGAAATTTTAAGCTTGCCAAGCATGACACTAAAGGAATCTTATTTTTTAAGAATCGGTCTAACATATCAAACGTTGAGTTGAAGCGAGTTGAGACGTCGTTTTTTAATTTTAATTCTGGTAGTTTTAAATTAACCTGAGTTTCATTCAATTTTTTGCTGCTAAACCACTATGTTTGAAATGACCTATAACTCGTTTAACTTCATCAATTGTTTTATGTATACTGGTTTTTAAAGCGTTACGTACAACTAAATTCAAGGAATGTGCAAAGCATGGAAAATGGGGTATTTATGATTCTAATGCTGCCTTCTTCATATTTGCAGCATTGTCCGTCACTAAACAAACTATTTTATCATCTATTTTGAAATTTTCCGTAACTTTCTTAATCCACAGTGATATATTTTTAGATGTATGCGATTCGTAAAATTCTGAGCATTCTAAAAGATATGTACGTAGTTCAAAGTTTTCATCGATAAAATGGGCAGTAATAGCAAAAAAACTAACTTGATTTATGTTGCTCCATCCATCCGCTGTGAGTGAAATAGCTTTTGCTGGAATAAGATTAGTTTTGACGGACAGCAATGTTTTCTCATAAATGGCTGGCATTAAAGCATTTGTTAATGTTTTCCTTCTTGGTAATTCGTAACTAGGGCACAATTTTTTTATGAACGATTTAAAATACTTATCTTCTACCATACTATAAGGATAATACTCCTTGCATATAGTAATTAACAGCGTTTCGTCTAAGTCACGCTTCGCCTCGGCCGTCAGAGATCTGCTGTTTGCAAAATAACGTTGTATGCCGAACATTTCTCCCGATGTATTTGTAGCGGTGTTACTATAAGATTCCTGGATGTTATATGCTGGTGGGTTTTCTTGTGTTCTTTTAAAAGGAATTGTAATGTGCTTCCTTTCCATATGACGCTTCAAGTTGGAGGTGGATCCTCCGCGATATGCCAATAGTACATGACAATATCGGCACTTAGCTGTACTATCTGCTCTCTCAAAATGCTGCCAAAAATCACTTGTTTGAGGCATCGTCTATTAGTTCCGTTGTAGTATTGTAAGCGTTTGTTATGTAGATCTAGGATGAATAACATTACACAATAAAAGATTAATTATTTTTGATTACATTATACCACAGAACAACACGTTTATATCACGAAAATAAAAAAATGAACTTACCTCAAATGTCGGCATTGTTAAAAAGAATATTGTTATTCGAGTGTTGAAGTTTACTTATAGTTTTAGTTTACTAAACTTATACCAAACAGTCACAAAACTTTTCACTGGGATTTTAGTGGTTTTGATACTTTCGTCACAATACACAATTTTTAGATTTTCACATTTAAACTGTCTGTCTATAATTACCCGTTGTGACGCAATCGTCTACTTTTTATACTACTTTTTATTACCGTCAACCACGGGGAAGTCCAGTGTTGCCTGGCAAAAAAATTGCACTGGCAAATATTTTCCGTATATAATGAGACAAACCTGCTAACATGTGTCAGTCACAGTAAGAATTTCATGGGAGTAGGTTGTCTAGCGAAAGCAGCACTTGGCTTTCAAAGTAGAAGTATCATGAAGAAGAAAAGAAGGTAGAACATACAAAAAGGAAAAAAGGAGACAGCCTATACAGAATCACAAACTGAGTGGTTCTTTTCAGAATGGACTCCGTTCGCCGAAATCCGAACGCCGCGAAACCAATCTCTACCCGTCCGGCAAAATGAGTGTATTTTTTGAGTGATTTGAGTGACGCTGTCGAAATACAGTGTCTCTTCGACGAATGAGTTACACCCTCGCGCGAGCCCTCCCCCTCCCCACCCGTAACGCACGGTGCGCTCTGCAGTTCTCAATGTGTTTGTGTTCTTTCGAGCCATGCTACGAACACATCTAAAGATATTTGTTTCTTTCGTTTCTCGTTTTCTTTCATGCATAGACACGATCGCAAATACGCACTTATTCTAACAACAAACACAAACACGGTCATTTTTTATTTAATTATACACTTTATTGAAACATAAAGTACACTTTCACAACACATTAAACGAAATGCGCATCAACGCACAAACACTGCGCGCTGGACTTAGAACAAAACGCGCACAACCATCTCCGTCAAAGCGTCGCGCTGTACTGGTGGTTTTGTACGCGTAGGAGGGGGGGACATACGGAGCGATGGTTCGATGCTGTAGTGTAAGCGAGACAACACGATGTGACGAGCAGCTCCAAGTTGAGCTCGCTGAAAGAAGACACACACACATTCACAGACGGCTCGTCAAAGCACGGTATTGGTATATTGGTGTTAGTGAAGCGCGCGTGTAAAACAGAATGGGAACTCTCATCGCAGCGCGTTTCTCCTTGCTTCCTCAAGCTTCCTCATACCCCTCGGCCTGAATAACTCAAAATTTGGGGTCTCATTGTTTGCGTGGTACTCATTTGCACTCATTGCTACTTTGATCGAAAATTTGGGTGAAGTGACTCACTTTTCAATGAGAAATTCGTTCGCTCCTATTTGTATAGGACGCAATTCGCGAGGTTTTGCGGCGCGGATTCTTGCAATTTTCGCTCATTTTTTTTAAATTCTTCAATGGTAATTTTAGGTCTTAATATTTATATGAGCATTTCTTTTCATTTTCAATATTATTACCAAAAATTGCTGGGTAAAATGTAAATAGCTGAAAATAAAATCAGGAAGAGAGACATAGAGATCTGTAAGAAGTATTTTTATCTCTGATACAACGATTAAAGGTTAACCCTTTAATTCCCGCGTACCAATATTCGGTTTAGAGGAATTTAATAATCTTTCACAAAATTATGAAATATTGCTTTTTCTGAAAACGGCGAAGAGTGTTTCTTTCTTCTTTCTTTTTGAAACTTGAAAATTATGAGAGAAATGTAATAATAAATCATCCCATATTTAAGGACAATCTTTTTTAACTTTTTAATATTTTAACGTTCACTTGGAACAATAAAAAGTAGAGAATACTTCAAAATGAAAGTAACCAATGAATAAAAACTTCACCTAATTTCGAGTCCACTGTTTTATCTTTTGCTCTAAGGCGTTTACAAATTTGCTAGACTCATTTGCTTTATAAGGTTTAATCAAATTTCCGACTTATTACACTTTTTCATTTGTTTAACAAACCGGAATCGACTCGCCTACTGAATCTACGGGTCGACCCGAACTCGCTGCACCCTCGGGTCAAACTGAACCTACCGTGAACCGACCCGACCCGAACTCGCTGCACCAACGGGTCGGAGTCGCTTATGCTTTCTCGCACCTACTGAATCTACGGGTCGACCCGAACTCGCTGCACCCTCGGGTCAAACTGAACCTACCGTGACCCGACCCGACCCGAACTCGCTGCACCAACGGGTCGGAGTCGCTTATGCTTTCTCGCACCTACTGATCTATCGGGTCGACCCGAACTCATTGCACCCGCGGATCGGTTTTGAATACGACTCCGACCTAGCGCACCCGCTGCACCCACGGGTCGGAATCGATTCCGACTGGCTTGCACCCGACTCCGGGTCGGGTCGTGAAATGAATCGTATGACCCAACACTAGTGGGAATGTCTTGAGGAACGCTTCTACAAGAAGCGCGTGGCATTTCTCGGCCACTTTCAGCAGCTGTACCCGTTACCCAAATTGACAGCAGCGTCTTTAACGGCATTGATGCGGCTCATCGACGCCGTTGAAACATCGACATCGTCAACGCGCCAGATTGCTGGTAAAATGGATCAAGCCGCATCAGCAGTGGAAGACGGAATGATAGTGAGCTTCGTTTTGAGCAAGTTGGATGAAGAAACCGCTGCTCAGATCACTCGCCGCCTGGATTCTCAGCAGATCCCTACGTGGAAAGTACTCCGCAACGAGCTACATCAGTTTGCCATCACCCTCTACTACGAACCAAAGACCAAGCCAGGAAACAACTTCCGGACGGAATATCCCGCTACGAAACACGCACCGGCGCGCACGGAGGGCGCGATGCTGTCCGCTACTGTGCACGCAAAAGGCCGAAATGCGGATATCGGAAGAACAGATCCTGTTGGTGCTGTGCTACATCTACCAATGTCAAGAAAGGCTTTCAATATATTACAAGCTAATATACAAGGATTGAAAAATAATAAAGAAGAGATAGAATAAGAGAAAAAATAGATGTAGCATGCCCGCGCAGTACAAGAAAGCGCAGCATGCCCGCGGGCCGTAGTTTGGAGATCCCTGTTCCAGTGTATGGTCCAATAGGATTGAAGCTGTCCAAAAGAGATTAACACGTATTGCCTTGGAGTAGCCCCTCGTCTATCGTACCATACTCATTGTTTGTTGTTTGGTCTGGACATACTTGCTAAGAGATGCGATAATGCCCAATGTACGTTTATGTCCAAACTTATTGTCGCCGAGAGAGATTCGCCAGAACTATTGGCTCGAGTCAACATAAATGTCCCTCCTATAGTGTTCCGTAACTACAGACTAATTAGAAATGACCTTGCAAGGTGTGCATACAGCGTGAATAACCCTATGACTTCGATGGTCCGTAAATTTAATCAGCGTATCATGTTATTTTAACGGCACCAACCTACCAGATTATGTTGATCCGCCTTGATATTTTACAATGCGTTTGACCTGATTTTTTATAGTTATTTAAGTTCTATTTTTAATTCAGTGATTTTAATTCAGCCGCTGGTTTGGCCTATCACTTAAACACAATAAATAATTAAACAATTAATAATTCCCGAGGGAAATTCCCCCTCCCGGGACCAAGACCACCATACCTCTTGTGATTTTTTAGTTGTTTTATCTTATCTGATTTACAGCGTACGCACTATTTTTTCTACCGCAGTTCAGTAATTATTTACTGATTTTTAAAGCTGAAAGTTTACTAATCGTTTCAGTTTTGAAATTCTTATCCATCTTTCTTTTGGGGCTTGATTTTCCCTTCCAATATTTCATAACAATTTCCGAGGGCAGTGCCTCCTCCCGGGTTCTGTTCCCGCATACCTCCTATTTTATGATAACATCTTGTGGTTTTGTAGTTATATTCGCCTTATCTTATTTATTCATTAAGTTTCAAGTATGATATGAATGACACTTTTGTTTAAGCTTTCGTACACTCTTGGTAACCGTACACTAGATGTATCCTTAGGTGACAACAATCGAATGTTATTGTTATTATGGCGAATGCGTGATTGGACGTACGGGGAATACCGTCGATTGAGACAGCTGTACTTCGGTTCAACGCATTTCAGAGAACAAAACAGTGACAACCAGGTTTGAGTTCTAAGTCTGTCGTACTGTGGGTCCAGGAGGACACTGATACTCAGAATCAGACCTGAAAACAAGTTAAAACTACGAAAGCATAGTGTGAGTGAATTTGAAGATTATAGACGAAATCTAGAGGCTTTCTGGAATTTGAATAAAAATGTCCGTAATTTAATAATCATTAGCACGAAACTTCCGGAATATGATTCAAAATATCGTTGCAATTTAATTTTTTTTAAACGTAAGAATAAATTATGATAATTCTTTTTTTTAAATGAAGAGGTTTATTTGTCATTTAGTATCTTGCATAGACTTGCTGGGACACTTCCCTCTATAAATAATCCTTAATTCATCTGCAAACTTAGCTACAGCGCTATCAATGAGGAAACGAGAGACAATTGGTTTTAAACTGATTTATACTAATATTGTAGTCAAAGAATCTTTGTTGAAAAAATAAATGTTGAAATCTTTTCTAACAGGTAGGGAGAATCTATGTCCCCGCTGATTAACTTCGCGACAAAAGTAGCTTGTAATGCCTGACGTCTATGTTCTAAGGTTTGCAGACCAAGAAGCATGCACCGTGGCAGGTAATCTAATTGTTGTGATGCAGCCCATTGTAATCGGTGTATTGCTATTCTGGAGAATCTTTTTTGTATGCTTTCTATGCTAGCCGTCCACACGTGACAGTATGGAGAGAAAAGAACTGAGTTAGACTCTAGGATAAATCGTACTAATGTGGAATATAATGCTTTCAGACATATTGGATCTTTTATCTCAAGAGTTTGTCTGATTACAAATCGTAACATCCTATTGGCCTTGGTAATTATAGAGCGGTAATGCTCGCAAAAGGATAGTGATGAATCAAGGATCGCACCAAGATCCTTGACGCGAGACAACTTGTAACTGTGTTATGAGTAACAAAAGTTTAAAGAGTTTTGTTGTATAAATCAACGAGGTCGGCGATAAGTGACAAATTGTTGTTTACAATTTGTATTTATTGTTATGCCGTTGACAGCCAAACCGAAACGTCGGCGATTTGCCGATACCAGAGGGAGCAGAAAAAAACATCGCCGCGCGAATCGAAAAACGGCCATCGCGCGAGCGCCATGAGATGAAGTCAGAAAGCAAAGGAAAGCGTACGTGAAATTTTTTAACGATCCGCCGCAAGAATTTACTTTGCTACGTTATACGATTTTGAACAATAAAGTAGTGCAGTAAACGACGAGTTAAAAAATCACGTCTTTAGTTTCAGTAGAAGAAAGAACTTTGATTCTAGAACAGTTTCGTTTCCTGCTGAATACAATCGCGCTGCACTCATCCACACGGAGGCTGAGTTGGTTTGCCAAACACCAATTGCTGAATAGGTTGAGATTGTTCTGGAGCGCGAAAAAATCTTCAATTGACCTGGTAACTGAAAAAAGTTTAATATCAACAGTGATGAGTATAGAATAAAACTGGTGATATTTCTGTGGTATTTCTGTTGTTGACATTGTTGGCAAAACACACAACTCGATCGATTTACAACTTATGTCACACTCACATTTATTTCATATGTATTTTTGTTGACTTCCGTAGCCATCATGGCAGTTATCTTGATAGAAACGTATTGAATCGCAATTTGCTTGCGTTGATTGTTTATAACGTCGGTTTGAGTTGAACGTCATAGTTGTGGCGTCAACAATCAGCATAAAGTAGTACAGAATGTTTTGGGAGAATAAGAGTCACGTCGTTTATGTAGAGTGTAAATAATAGCGTCCCCAAGTTGCTGCCTTGGGGAACTTCTGAAGTATTTGTGAATGGTTGCGACAAGATGTTCTCTATTCATAGATAATACATTCTGTCCGTCAGATATGATTTCATCCAATCGATGACAAGAGGTGAAATACCAAGCTGTGTGAGTTTTGCAAGAAGGATGTTGTGATTGATGCTATCAAACACAGCTTGGAAATCAGTGTACACTATATCCATTTGATATTCCGATTTGAAAGATAGATGAGAATCCGAAACGAACTGAGCTAAGTTGGTGGTTACGGATCGTTTAGGCACGAAACCATGTTGGTCAATGTATATGTAATTGATAATTGTAATTGATTGTAATTAATTGTAACGATATGTAATTGACATTACTAGGACGTCGTAGACTATGATTTCCAAGATTTTTGCAAAAGTGCATAGAGATTAAATTCCACGAAAGTTTCTGCCTCATTCTTAGGAATTCTTCATTTCAGGATAGGTGTCAACCATAAAAATTTCCACTGCCTCAGGAAAGATCCCCATTTGAAGCGATGCTGTAAAAACAGTCTGTAGAGGAGCGCGTAAGACATCAGCACTCTTTTTCGCAACGATGGTCGCTATACCATCGGGCCCCGGATTATATGAAGTTTTCAGTCGATTGATGGCATTACATATGATATCACCGTTAATCTTGAAATCATTCAGCGAAACACAGAAAGCGTCAGAAAGTGTGTATTTCAATGTTGCCTAGTATCGATGAGGTAGCAGTATCAATAGAATAAACGCTTTTGAACTTTTCAGCGAATAGTTGACATATGTCGCAACTATTATCTGCATGTTTATCGTTCCAAACAAGATGATTAGGTGCGCCGCTGTCCTTTTGTTTACTGTGCATGAATTGCCAGAATAATGTTGGGCAATCGATGAACTGTGATTTTACATTTTGTATGTAATCATTTTAGAGCAATTTGTTCACATGTCTATAATGACTGGTAATGGTATTTAGCCAGAGCTTGTCTATTGGAAAACGAGTGCGTTTATATCCGCGTTTAGCACTATGTTTAATGTTTTTTTTACTTTTAGTAAAAACGTGCGATGTACTTTTTCTCTTTCCGGTGAAAGATCACCGATGATCTTTCACCGGAAAGAGAAAAAGTACATCGCACGTTTTTACTAAAAGTAAAAAAACATTAATAATAGTTGTGACATATGTCAACTATTCGCTGAAAAGTTCAAAAGCGTTTATTCTATTGATACTGCTATCTCATCGATACTAGGCAACATTGAAATACACACCTTCTGACGCTTTCTGTGTTTCGCTGAATGATTTGATTTACTTTTGATTGACAAAGATGACCGCGCTTTGGCGCTTTTTGCTTTTTAAAAAGTCGTGTGCATCAGGAACAGTAGATGTCGTTGTGTCAATAAATGTAAATAGCTCAATATTTTTTTCGAACTTGTTCCCAGCACGTCAGGGCAAATAACCCGTAACGGTGCTCTCGTCGAAGCGAGGACGATTGAAATCAACTCTAATCCTTTCGATCCCAAAGCCAACCAAATAAATAAGGCTTATTTCTTTGGTTCTGAGAGGTTCGATTTATTTGCTCATTTTAATGCGGGAGCCCTTCTCGCAACGCGTGCTATCGTAGCGATGGGTAATTTTAACTTACGTGAGAAAGCCGGCCTAACATTTTTCCTTACTTCCTAAACTAACTTAGCATCCTAATTAATTAATTAAACCTAAAATTCTACCTTACTAATCCTTAAATAATCCTATGACCCAACTTCAATTTTCCTTAATTCACTTAATTCGCTTCATTTCTTAGTATTAATTAATCCAAATTAAACCTAACGCTCCTACGCTTATCCCTTATTTTATTTCCTATGCTCTCTATTGTCGCTTACTTCCGTAAGCGAGATAGGATACTGTGGTAGGTTCGTCGGGCACTTTTGTTTACCAGAACCGTGTGCGGTAAGCTGATGCGCGGAATGCAGAAGAAGAGTACAGAACGAAGCGGGGTATCGAGCGAGAACGTACCGTACACAGCAAATTTTCTCATCCTGCTTCAGTAAAGTTTTTTACTGAAACGGTTCAGTAATAGAATATTTTACTGATTTTCAGTATGAATGTCATGTTTTTACTGACTTTCAGCAAAACAATTTACTGAATGCATTTCAGTAATACACATTTTACTGAAAATCAGCAAAATAAGTGTCAACTTAGTCGTTTCACTGGATATCAGTAAAACAAATTACTGAAAATGCAGCAATTCATTCTGTCAAATCGACCTGTCAGTTAGAACATCAAAACAAAACAATGCGGTACCTACTTGCTCGTGATGTGCAACAAGTTGATTTTGTAGGCGCTTACAGGCACCCTGGTGAAATTTCAGGTGATATTTCGGCTTACGGGATTAATTTAAAAGAATTGGCAGCCGTGTTAGTGTGTAAAATGTTTGCTACAATCCACTGTGCTTGCTGAAATTGCGTGGTGTCTGTGAGCGCTTACTGAACCATCTACACTTGAGGCGGTGAAATACAGTATAAAAACTGTATAAAACAACACGAAACATGTATTAAAATGAACTGAGCGACTGGCAATATCTGCGCATCAATAAAAACTCAATTTAAAAGAAGTATTTCGTCATTTTTTAATCGCTACCAACTACTGAAAAATCAGTAATATGAGAATGGCTATACTGGGATTTCAGTAAACGAGCTGTGATTTTGGTGAGCACCGGACATTACTGAATGATTCAGTAAACATTCTTTTTACTGAAAGGATTACTGAAACTTCAGTTAAAAAAATTTCAGTAAAATTTTACTGAAGTTCAGTAAAACAAGTTTTCTGTGTAGGTTACTTCAATTGCGATTGTGTCGTATCGTTCGCTTGCTACGTTAGGATGGTCAAGTTACACTTATGCAACGGACAAGTAAAACAACGGAACTTTACTTTACGCAACGTGTCGGTTTCCAGGCGGCGTTAAAACACTGCGTGAGTATTAACCGATTAATGTGCAAACTTGTACTTTTGTTGAAGATGGGGTGTTGCTGATCGGTCAACCGACTGAACAGATGATAATCAAACGTGGTTACCAAATTGAGCAGAACCTTCGGCGGAATCTGCAAATGGGTGAGATACACCAGAACACGAGTGATCTACGTGTCTGTAAATTGTGAACTGAAGTCGCCATCAGTTTAAGCTTTATTTATAACCAATTATTTTCTAAGATGACACACTTTGTCATCCATACATTGTTATATATTTATATTTTAAATTGACTCACTTTCTTCTGATCGTCTGTCGAGTTTCCTGTTATGTTTTTGAGGATAAAGACGATCGAACGTTATTGTTTATTGATGGGTGTTCTTTCTGGGTTACCCTGCGCAATTGGTTTTGCAATTGCGTTATGATTTGCGAAACGTTGCGATGCGCTTCCTGCTTGACGGTTTTATATTTCGTAAGTGTTTATGTTCTTATTGTGGCTGGTTTTCTGCTGGAGTTGACCTATTGGGTGATTATAAGTTTCGCAAGTTCTCGAAAATATATCTATTTACGATATTGATCGGGTTTTTATAACTACTGCCATTTCTATATTGTGGTGTTTAAGTTGGATGTGACCTACTGTTAGCAGTAAATCTGCTACAATACGCTTACGCACGCATCTCGGGGATTGCTCTTCCGAGAAGAGCAATCCAAGAGCGGCACGCCGTTGAGCCGATCCTAGACGTTCGCTCATTCCTAGCTTGCCCTCTCCTTCTAACATGCCTTTCTGCTACGTTTAGCCTCTCTCTCCCATCCTAGCCTCTTGAGAGCGGTACATCGTTAGGTCAGAGGAGTCAAACTATTAGGGGGCGGTGAGCCACTACCGGGCTAGCACAAATATTGTATTTCCGACAGCGACAGAACTTCTTAAACTCCACTTTGCTTTTCGGAAATCCTCCACGCCAACTGCACTTAGGGAGGAAATTCTCATCAAAATTTGTATCGATCGCTTCAATCATTCGATTTTTACTACCAGTGGGCCTCATCGCGAACGAAAGTCGATAACGGAGTGGATAATTTAGCCGATCGGTTAGCAAAATTCCAATGTTATCCAATTGCGTTTTCTCGATCAGATTCTTCGCTAACCGATCGGTTTGGCAGTGGAGTGGAATGGTGTTTGCCGCCATAGCAACGTGGGTAAAAAGTCGAGCAGTGGGATATGCAGTTGAAAACTTCATATAAAAAAAAACCATTTCAGTCGGATAACCATATCTACTGCTCCACCCCAGTTGATATAACAGTGGAAAACTAAATAATATTAAAAACCATGTTTAACAGCTCGCAAAAAAGGATGTTTTATCGCTGTTTGAGTTATTTAAGATGTTAGCTAAAATATTATTTTTTAGAAAATATAAATTTAACCGTTTTTTTTTATATAAAGAATCAAAACACATAATTTTAGGTTTGTAATAGGTTTCTAGTCTTTATAGTTAAAGCTAAGAAATGAGAAACCAAAAACATCCTTTTCTGCTAATCCTTCTCTTTTATACAACCTTATGTTATGGCCTTATGGCATGTTAGAATCGGTTCCGACACGTAAATGCAATGAGATTGAGAAGACCAGTAGGATCACTAAGTACAAGAAATTAAAAGCAATTCATATCCGTTGGAGCGGCGAGTTCCGGTCGGAATCGTTTGCGTTGTCTTGCACCTATCGAAAGTGTTGTGTCTACTTTTACTATCCGGACTATTCCCAAAAACTCGGGGTCGCTTATGGAAGGATATAGCCCGGGAATGTTCGGATTGACACACACACATATCTAAGTTCCACGCCTCGTGACAAACGCGTCACTCAATAATTGTTTTTGTTCATCCATTTAAACGAATATGTACACTGGAATAGCAGCTATACTGAATCGCATAGATTACAATATTAACGTAGTTATTTTATTTTTATCAAATCTGATGAAATCATCATCGTATGTGTGGAAGCACACTCATTGTCGTATCAAGCTCGCCAGTCTTCAGTGGACGGTCCTTGTTCAAGGCATGGAAACGATCGTCCCAGGTGTTGTGCAGGGAGAGGGGGTGGGGGAGATTTCATCTCTTGGCTTTGAATCAAATACACTTTAATTTTTTTTCTTGGGGGAGTGGGGGTATTGGTCGGAATCCCTCATATTTGGGCCCCGGTAGTATTTGAGTCTCTTCGTCCATGGAGCCTCTATCGTTCATGGAGGTCCACGATGAGACTACTGTACACACCATATATGCTGGACTTTATATCCACGGAGCCTCCTGCGGCCAATCAGTCCGCTTACGGTTAAATCCGCAATTGCGGAGAGGGCGTAGTAGGTTTAAATTTAAGTGGCCAGATGACTTGGAGGCGTCAGTCATTAAGGCCAGGATAATGGACTGGCGAGGGCGAGAGACCGTGAGCGGTTTCGGACACTCCTTATTGCACGGAATAAGTGTACCACGTTGTTTCAATATATTTTTGAACGAGGGCGTAAAATACGGACGTTCACGGATCCAACGTTCGCGGTGGCTGGAGTTGATGGACGCACATGGAATATGGCACAGGACAAGCGTCAGTGAAGGTGGCAAGCTCAGAAAGGGTTCAAACCTCGTCCTCCAGTTCATACGATTTTGTTTCAACTAGACTTGTTCAGCCTACCACACGTTTTACACTTTACCCGGATTATTTGAATAGGCCTACAGTCAGTACTGTCTAAGGCCTGGTGTGGATTCTTCACTAGATGGTCCGTAAATAAGCAAAATTTACTATTTTATTCATTCCGCAAAACAACACCTCAAAATGTAAACAAAAGTGTGATTGACAGATAGGCAAAATCAATGGCTACTCGAATCGGAAGAGTTATCCACCGGTGGAGAAATTATTCACCGGTGGAGAAAATTATCCACCGGTTGAAAATAAATTCCACCGGTGGATTCGAGCAAATTAACCGATCGGATAAATTTTATCGACATTCGTTCGCGATGAGGCCCACTGTTCACGCTGAGGTGTCGAACTCGATTGAGTGTTTCTTCGCGCAAATCAGGGATGTCAAACCCAAGATCACAACATCCTTTTAGCCAAGATGAATAAGTTGGAACTTGGGCGAAATTCAATATGCTGGTTAGAATCGTACCTTGTCAATCAATCGTATGCTGTATCTTTTCAACGGTGCCATTCAAGGTCTTTCATTGCATCATCTGGTGTACCACAAGGTTGCAACCTGGGGTCCAGTATTGTTCGTACTGTTCATAAACGACCTATCTTATGTATTAAAATCTATATGACAATTAAGAATGACACTGACCACTCCGAGCTACAGCAATACCTTTTCGATTTTCACCAATGGTGCAATCGAAACTGCCTGAGCCTCTGCATTAAAACTGTCGAGTCATTTTATTCACACGAGCACGAGAAATTAGGAACACCAGCTACACAGTTAACGATTTACCGATAGAACGCACTTCTGCTATGAAGGATCTCGGTGTCATACTTAATTCAAAGCTGTCATTAGACCAGCCAACGCAGGAGGTGATTACTCGAGGTAATCAGTTGCTTTCATTGATTTCATTGATTTTTGCTCGGAAAGTGAGAAGGTGTGCTGTTTATATAAAGCTACGAACGCTAAACTTGACGACATAAATCGGGCTCTGAGCCGACCACACAATCAATATCCCCACGATTATATGAATAAACGCTATCTTCTATTTCACCAACCTAAGAGAACGGACGTGAGTAAAACAAACTCATCACCCGAAACCCTATTTAGAAAACCCCCAAACTGATGACCCCGACGTGATCGTGACGGAAAATGAATTCTTACACGATTTTTTTTCATTTGATTTTTTTTGGGCTACCCGAAATGACGACTCCCGAAAATGCCGTGCCTATCGAAGAGGAACAAGAGATCACGGCAACGAAACCGCGTATCAGTTTCCCGACGTTCGATACGGAAGATGTGGAGACATGGTTCGTGTGTCTCGAGGCAGCGTTTTACGTAAATGCAGTGAAACTCGACAATCACAAGTTTAATGCAGTTATTGTTGCACTGGGGTCTCAAACCAAACACTTTCACTCCGCCATCGCAGTATGCAACAAAGCGGGCACAATCGGCAAATACGTAACGATTAAGAAGGCCGTCATCGACCATTTTCAACCCTCGGAGAAACAAAAGTTGACCAGCCTTTTATTGGGCGTATCCCACGGCGACCAAAAACAAAGCCAACTCCTTGCCCAAATGCGTCGAGTGCCTAGACACCATACTATCTAACATTTGGTTGCGAGCGCTAACACCGACGATACGGTTAATAATAGCAGCAGTGCCATCAGCGTCATTAGACGAGCAAGTTACGATAGCTGACAAAATTATGGAGGCCCCCTTATCAATGTCTTAGCAGTGAGCGCACGACCCGCTGAAAACCGTCTCGAGCCGACGAAACGTATCGCTGCCCTAGATCGTACACCGCTGGACATAAAAATAGGAAAAAAAAATGTGTGTGTGTTTTTTGTTTTTGGCTCAATGCATGCGGTAGATGTGTCATCGGCAAGAGTGCGAGGCGTATTTCATTCATTCATTCATTCATTTACTTATTTTTATAGATACTTTGAGGTCTAGGTTATTCGCCACTTTTTGGTGGATTATATCTCATCTAGTAGCATTATTTCTTTTAGGTAACTTATTACTTTCAGTTCTGTTGTTGTATCATTCTGTAGGACCTGTTCGATTTGTTTTGATAGATTGAGTTTGGCTCTTATGTTATCGTACTCTGGGCATTCAATCAGTAAGTGTTTAACTGTGGTGTCTGCGGCGCAATACGGGCAGATTGGAGGGCTTTCGTTATTTAAGATGTGGCGATGTGTGAGACGTGTGTGACCAATTCTTAACCTGGTTAAAATTCTTTGATGGTTTTGTGAAGGGTGGTCTGTCCATGGTTCTATTGCTGTTTTTATGTACTTTAGTTGTTTGGCATTCTGTGTTTGGAGGTGCTATTTCTTCTGCTACTTTAATGATTGCTATTGCTTCCGCTGAGAAGATGGTGGTGTGACAAGGCAGTCTAACTTTTAAATATGTATTTTGAGTGTAAACTGCACAACCGGCGTTAGGTGGTAGGACGGATTCATCAGTGTAAATTTTATAGTGGTTTTTGTATTTGTCGGCTATTTCGATAAAATGCTGTAGTAAACTATTGTTGTTGTTCTTGCTAATGTGTTGCATCGACCAGTCTATCTTGATGATGGGATTGTACCACGGTTTTAGCTTGTTTTTGTTGATGGGTATTATTTGTGAAAAATCCTGGCTTATGGTGAGTTTCATGTTGTATTTTGCTCTTTGAATGAAAGAGTTGGCTTTGATTCTTCCTTCTAGTATTCTGCCTGCCATGCTGGATATTTTCTGCGTTATCAGATATTTCAGTGGAAGAACGCCGCATTCAACTAGTGCTGCATCGGTTGGACTGGTTCTTGAAGCAACCCGATATGTACTTGACGGCCCGGTGGTATAGTGGAGCGAATTGTTGGATAAAATCTGTGGAACCTAGTGAGGAAATCTCCGCCCCGTACAGCAGCCGCGGCAAGAACCAGCCCTAACAGCGCTGGGCGAGGGGTGTTAATCTGTGCCAACGTACGGATTATATTTAAACGAGGTATGGTGCGTCTTTTTATTTCCCTGCAGTGGGGCCCGAAGGTAAGTTTTTTGTCAAAGAAAATGCCCAGTTTGGAGGCTTGTTTGACTTCCTGTATGTTTGTGTATTTTAAAGGAAAATGTGTACGTTTGTGGGGAGGGATAGTAATAGGGATTCGATGCTTATAAGGAAGAGGGTGGGAGACAAAGAAGACCCTTGCGGAACTCCGTTCTCTAGAGGGAAAGGGCGGGAAGTGTACGAGCAGGATTTTAAATGTCCGATCGGTTAGGAAATGTTGCAGAAATGCCGTTAAGCGGCCACCTATGCCCCATTTTGCCAATTGGTCTAATATGTAGTATCGCCAAGTGCGGTCAAAGGCCTTTGACAGGTCAATGATTGCGCAGATAATGTGTTTTCCTTTGTTCCTTGCTGTAGAGAAACACTGTTCTAATGTCTCAAGGTATGTTTCCATACTCTTGTCGAGTCGGAAGGCGTGTTGGTGTTTGATGAGGAGTCTACGGTCTTCGAGCTTCGTAATGAGTCTCCGGTTGACCATTTTCTCCATCACCTTGCAAGGGAGGTGAGAGATGGGCCGGTAGCTATTGGCACTATTGCTGGGTTGATTAGGTTTGGGGATAGGCACAATCAGACTGTTTTTCCATTCTAATGGGATGTTTCCGGTGGTCCAGATATTGTTGTAAATAGCGACCAAACGGTAATGGGCAATGAGAGGTAGATTTTTGAGCAAAGGGTAGCCGATATTGTCGGCACCAGCAGAGTTCCCCTGGCAGCTGTTAAGTGCTCAGTGGAGCTCTCTTATGGAAAACAGTTGATTGTACGATTTGTGGTTGGTGTCGGGAAAAGTGATGGGAAGGTTGGATTCGGTATTTATTTTGTGAGCTATGAAACTGGAAGAGTAGTTTTTGGTGGCTGAGGAGTTCTAGAAGTGATTGCAGAGTGTTTGGGCTATTTCGGGTGTGGATGTAATTGGTTGGTTGTTTTCGATCAAAGTGAAGGTAGAGGATGGTTTTTTCTCAGACATGTAGTTTAGCTGTCCCCAGACCTGTTTGATTGTACTGGATGGTGTGATACTGTGAGCCAAGCTAGTCCAACCGGAGGCCTTAGCCTCCTGGATGGCCCGCTTAGTTTTGGAGTTGGCTATGCGATATATGCTGGCTAGATGAGGTTTGATGGGGTTGTTGGGAATACAAGTGCTTTGCCTCAGTTTGCGAAGGGCGGATCTGCGTTCTTTGATGGGTAATTGAATGTCCTTGTTCCACCAAGGTACGGATTTGCCGGATTTGAAACCTTTTGTAATGGGAATACTGAGTTTGGCTGCTTGTAAGATTAGGTTGTTGAGCTCGTCTATTGTTATGTCGTTGTTGGCCGAGATGTGTGAGTCTATTGTTTGCTGGTATAGCGTCCAATCGGCCTGTTCATATTTCCAACGAGGTCGGGATGTTGGTCTGGCGTCTATTTGGTTGTGTTGAATAAAAATCGGAAAATGGTCACTACCGTGAAGGTCGGAGGCTATGGATAGTTTGAATTGAGAGCAAATATCGATACTGCCAAGTGGTCTAGAGTGGATTCCTTTCCATCAGCGGGGGAAATGCGAGTGGGTTGCTAATTTTGAAGCACATACGTGCTGTTCAGCTCAAAGTAAGCGTACAGCAGTTTGCCACGTGGAGTACACTTATCGTTGCCCCACGCTGTGTGGTAGCAGTTTAAATCGCCAATTATTATCTTAGGGTGGTCGGTTTGCATGGCTACACTATTGACGTCGTTTATTGGGAAGAGAGATGATGAATGGAGAAGGTAGCTTTTAATGATGGTCACTGTGCAGGGATATTTTGTTTTCACGGCTAGTACTGGGAGTGGTGAATTGATGGGGACGAATTCGTGGTCGATTGTTTTTAAAACGGAATTTTCTTTTCGCTTGTTGTGTTGACGGAGCTATAGGATGAGCATGAGGGGGAGGCTTTTCGTTTCGGTCCGATCGGGGTAGAAGTATTCGAGTCCTTTTGCGTAGCTGCGTTTGCGTCTGTGTTCGTGTTGTTGTTCGCGTTAGTGTTGTTTAGTGCTGTTCTATTTTGGCGTCGCGTTCGGCCAGTGCCGTGTCGATTTATTGTTGTTGCAGTGGTTGTGGTTGTGGTTGTTGTTGTTGCAGTGGTTGTGGTTGTGGTTGTGGTTGTTGTTGCTGTGCATTAGCCAGTCGTTTTTGGACGGCGGACTCTTGTACCTGTCTGTATATTTTGCGCGCTTCTGGGTAGCTGATACAGTTATCCACCTTGATGCGGATAACGTCCTGTTCGGCCAGATAGACCGGGCAGGAGCGGTTCAGGGTAGCGTGATCTCCTTTGCAGTTTTTGCATCGGGGTGGGTTATTACAAGATCCGTGTTCCGGCATTGAGCAGTTCGGGCAGGCTGGAGCAGAATTGCACCGAGCCGTGGTGTGTCTCACAATCAAGCATTTAAAGCATATCATAGGCCGGGGGTAGTTGGGACGCATGCGCACCGAGATGCAGCCAACGCGCACCTCCTCCGGAATCATGACCGAGTCGACGCGTAGTAGTTGGTCGGTTTCACCGCACCGTCTACCTTGCGCATGAATCGCTTTACCTCCACGTTTTTAGTTCCCTCGATTTGGGCTAGAATCTCTTCGTCCGTTAGTCCCTCCAGGCACGGAGTGACCATCACACACTGTGCGGTATTGCGAGATCGGTCAGAGGTGATTTCCACCGGGGTACCATCGATCAGTTTCTTGATCGCAAGCAGTTTGTCGAACTGCTCACGACTGCGTGTTTTCATTAGATATCGCGCGCCCTGATCCATCGGCACTTGGTGCAAGGCTCGATGGGACCGACGAACGGCGAGAGGCTTTTCTCGATCAAAAACGCGTTCTTCGGAATGGAAAAACCCTTCTGGGGCGCCATAATCAGATAGCGTAGTTCGCCGTGTACGTTCGCAGGATCGAGCCATTCGGGGGACTGACGACCCCTTTTATTCACTGGGGGGACCGTGTCCCCACCCGCCTCCACTCGGGCCCGCCATCTTGCGGGCCTCACTGCACCAAGTCGCACCAAAACGCAAGTTTGCTGTTTTCCGTTGGCACAAAATAATCCCCCCACACAAGCACTAGTCTAACAGTCGCCAAAAATAACCGGTACTCACTGCTGGCAAACGGTCACGAGGCAGAAAATCCACACTCCCTAGGCTCCCAAGCTCCCCGGGTGATGGCGTCGGTTTCTGGGGTCGGTTTGTGGCGTGGGTTGAGCTATGGCGTCGCAGAATACTGGGCACGGGAAATCGCAGCGTGTTCACTCTCCGAATGCTAGAACACGATTAGCAACAGTCAGATTTGGCACAGTTTGTTTTGTTGGGACAAACTTTGCAAAAACAAAACATTTTCAAACACGTTTCTTTTATTCAAGCAATATGCAGTATAAGCCATAAATTTCAATAAATCAAAACATTAATATTGTTAATTATACAACAACCACAAGAAACCGCGCCGAATCCGACCGTTGTGCGATCGAAGGCGAACATTGTGTTATTGAATTGGACAGAGTAGCTTACACCATCGGACGTGTGAGCAAGTGGTAGACAGCGGTGTCTATTCAAAACGACTATTGTTATAAACAAGTGGACAGTTGTTTATTATGCTGGTAAACCCTGTAAGCACACCGTTTAGCTTGTATAGACGAAAGGCCATGAGAGTGACAAAATGCTGACAAATTTTTCAAAACGTGAGCTTTTGTCAAAATTTTGTAACCTGGAGCAGCCAGGAAATAAAGTTGACAAAAGTTGACAAAAAGTGACAAAATTTGACGTTCTCGAAAAAGCGTAAACAAACAGCTATTTGGCGCAGTTGTGACCCATTGTTATGATAATAGTGCTAAAATGCATGATTCTAATTGATTTATGTACCTATTTAGTACTTCTTAAACAAAATATCAATAGTATTCAGATGTTGGAGCTTTTTGTCGTTCTTGTGTATATTTTTGGTGCGGTCACGAGAAAAGCTCTTTTTTGCAGATGACAAGCAATATTGACTTCTTCTTCTTCTTCTTTGGCTCAACAACCGATGTCGGTCAAGGCCTGCCTGTACGCACTTGTGGGCTTGGCTTTCAGTGACTAATTGATTCCCCCCCATAGCAGGATAGTCAGTCCTACGTATGGCGGCGCGGTCTCTATTTGGGGATCGAACCCATGACGGGCATGTTGTTAAGTCGTACGAGTTGACGACTGTACTACGAGACCGGCCGCAATATTGACTAAGTTGATAAAAATTTCAATTTTTTGTCAACTCCGTGGCCACGCGCTATATGAGTTTAACTTTATGACGTTTAAGCTGAGAAACGCTGGACAAACCCTACAACGCTACCTACACGCAATATTTTGCGATCTCCCGTAAGTTTTCCCGTATATAGATGATTTATGCATCGCCTCGAGTAGCACAGATAACTACAAAATGCACCTCGAAACAGTTTTTAAACGCCTCAGAGAAAATGGTTTTGCAATTAATGTTAATAAATGCCAAATAGGAAAATCATCCGTAATTTTCCTCAATCATTTCATAACACTGGAGGGAATCAAACCAAACCCATCAAAAGTACAAGCGATTTTTGATTTCCCAAGACCGAAGGTTAGAAACCAACTAAAAAGATCCATGGCACGATAAATTTTTACTGGCGTTTTATCCTGCACGCGGATGCAAACAGGAAGTTTTACAAAACATGATACCAGGAAAAGTGTGGAATGAAAACACTCCACTTAACTGGAACAAAGAGACAATCGATGCATTTGAAAACACTAAAAAAGTATTGGCGAGTGCAACATTACTCGCTCATCCATCACCACATGCTAAACTCAGCTTGTACGTCGACGCCTCGAATGTTGCCATAGGAGGCGCACTCCACCAGGTGGAAAAAAGCTTCGAGCTCTCACGCATCTCGTATCACTACGCTACGTTTGACCAGCCCTGAGAAAGGACTGTAAACAATTCGTAAAAAACTGCATAGAATGCCAAAGAAGCAAGGTAACTAGACACAATTTCACCGAAGCAGAACACATCGCAGTACCATAACACAGATTCCAGCTCGTGCACATGAATCTCATCGGCCCTTTACCTCCATCCGAAGGAAATACTTATTGTTTAACTCTTATCGATCAGTTTACGCGTTGGCCAGAGGCGATTCTCCTACCCAACATGACGGCTGATACCGTCGCACGCTCATTCGCCACACACTGGATTGCTAGGTTTGGTGTACCTAGCAACATTACCACCGATCGCGGCCGACAGTTTGAAAGCGATCTGTTCATAAAGCTTTCCTAAATACTCTGAATATATCACCTCAAATCTTCTCCTTACCATCCTCAGGCAAACGGGCACATCGAACGAGTTCACCGCCAACTCTAATGTGCCACGATCGATCCAGGTGGACTGAGACACTATCACTCGTTTTGTTAGGAATGCGATCGACATTAAAAGAAGGTTTAGGAGCAACCGTTGCCGAATTAACTTATGGTACTTGCTTACGCCTATCAGGAGAGTTTTTCGACCACAACAAGATGATAGCGAATGCAACGTGCGAATTTGTAAATAACCTGAGAGTAGTGATGAGGAAGTTCAAGCCAATACAAACATCCAATCATAATAGGGGAAGGATATAATAGGGGAAAAGTTAAGGGATATATAAGTGCAACGACCATGAAAATGTGCATACATTATCTTACACTCATGTTTAATCAGAAAATGTGTTGAAACTTTTAAGTTTCCATTGATTTTTGTGTTTTTTTCATGAATGAAAAACATGATTTTTTTCGTGCGGTTTTGAAATGTTCGGGTAAGACGGACACCTGATATGGAAAAGATGGACACCATGAAGGGTAAGATGGACACCTGTAGATAAGGTTAGAAAGTGAAGAGTTTTACAGTATCGCGCACTTACAGCAGACGTTGCTTCAGCTTACAGACAACAGTCTAGAACTACCTTTAAGGAAATTACTACGCGAAAAGACCACGACCCCAGTATTGGATGAGGGACTTGTTAACAGTTTAATCCATTTTCCATCATGTCAAAATTCAACAATTGATTTTTGTAATCCATTAGAATTTCTCATCTATTCCTGGACAATGTCGTATAAATGCCTTATCTTTTTATTGCTTAAAGTTGTCCAAGTCGTGAGAAGATATTGGATTTCGTGAAGCGCCTCATCAGCGTCGAGCGAGTAATAGCATAACGAATGGCTACTATTTTGACCGGTGTTTCATTTCTCGCTTATTTCAATACTTTCTCTAGTTACTGATTGATTTATAGCATCGGAATACCCTTATTTAAGGTATTTGAAGAAATATATTCATCACCAATTGATATAAGAAGTAAAATAAATCAATAAATTCGGTGTCCATCTTTCCCTACAGCAAAGTGTCCGTCTTTCCCGCTTTGGTGTCAGGATGTTTAAACCACCAGAAAACAAGATATTGTATTGCTTTCATCCTCGTTCTTTCACCAGTTTTTTCATTAATGATCGCGACAACCCATTCATGAAATAAAACTTCCGGAAATATAAGCAATACAAGTTGTAGAGCTTAAGATCGGCAGTAGTCAAATTAGATCAACAAGGGTGCACATGATTGAAAATTTATTTTGTTCGTGGATTTAACCAATTTTATATATATTATGCCAAAAATGTTCTCAAATGTGTTGTTTTACCTTCAGTTTGGATTCTACATTGTTGAATTGCTCGAAAATTACATTTTTGATGCATTTATGAGAAGTGTCCATGTTACCCGCAGTGTCCGTCTTTACCTACCTTTCCCTACAAACTAAGGAGTTTACGTACACTCGAGTTTAGATAGTTGTCCTCATGTGTTTGTGCGAGTATACAAGATCAGACCATCACTAACACCTCCATATGACGGTCCTTACAAAGTATAATATAATAAGTATAATAAGTATAATATAATATACACACTCGAAGTAAAAGTTAAAAAAGCCTCAGTCTCGATTGATCGGCTTAATCGGCTCGATTGATGTGTAGATAGCGCGAACCGAAACAGTGAAGAAGTACCAGTTCATCGAACGCGCTACGGTAGGAATATTTACCAGCCAATTAAAATTTAAAAGAAAGGGGGATGTGATGTGGTGAATATATAAAGCTACGAACGATCAACTTGACGACATAAACCGGGCTCTGAGCCGACCACACAATCTCCCCACGATTATATGAATAAACGCTCTCTTCTATTTCACTAACCTAAGAGAACGGACGTGAGTAAAACCGTTACAAACTCTTCAACCATACTTAGAAACCCCCCAAAAAGGCTACGTAGGTCATGATTAGATGTTGCGGCCGAGGGCTCCGCCGGGCGAAGGATCCGGCTTCTACGGTTACAACGGGGGAATTATCCAAACCTTGCAGCTAGTGCTTGTGGTGATCTTGGGTTTGACATCCCTGATTTGCGCGACGAAACACTCAATCGAGTTCGACACCTCAGCGCGAACAGTATAAATATAAGCGAATTTTAGTTTGTAAGAGGACTCTGAAAAATACACTTGATGAAAGCAAAACGCTCGGACACATCCCATCACTTGTTCCACCACTGAAAGAAACAAAATACGCAGAATCGTACATGCTCCTCGCTATCTGCATGTGAAAGAAAGGAATGTGAAAGAAAGGAAGATCGTTCCTTGCGAGATTCGAATAGATCACTAAAATATTTCTCCAAAGGGTATTATTTTTTTGTTTCTCTTCATTTCTAGAGTGGGGTAAGGGATACACGGATTGGTAGGGATGGGATGTAGAGGTGGGAAGTTGAGAAGTAGGGAAAGAATATATTTTAGTTGTAGAGTCACTCTGCCTTTTAAACAATTGAGGTAGCAGACTACCGACCACCGCCCCCCCCCCCCCGTGCTGGCAGGAAACAGAAGTGGGATGAGGGAAACCTCGGTGAGTTACCGAGGATATGGTCATAGTCAGGCCGCGCTATCCCACCATCCTTGAACCAATACACCCCCTCCCCCCCTTCAGCTAGGATTACAGCGGACCAAGTAGTCGAATCTACCCCATAAGTAAGTGAACTGTGAGGTAGTTCCGGCCTTTCAACTAAAGAGATAGGCAGACTATGTTTCCATATTCGTCCCCTAGTTTAATAATTTTCTTCCTCTCTTTTGTTGTGTAAATAGCAGTATATCATTAGATTTCATTGTACAGGTTTGTTAATTGCAGAAATTTTAAAAAAATTGCTAGTTCCTTTTGGTTTGGAGCGAGCATTTCGTCCAGATTGTAGGCTAATTTCTAATGTCTTTAGCACGTTAGTGTTCAGTAGTTCTGTGAGCATTAGAAAGCATTTTATGCTGTTTACTAGTTGCTTGTTATTAATTTTTAAATTATTTTTACTGTTGGTTTCATCGATGGCCTATCTTTAGTGGTGATTAATTTTTAATGGCCGGTATATTTGAGTTTGTTATTTTATTGAAAGCGGATTAGCATTGTAGAGAAGAGTTTTACAAGGAATGTTTTTTTCTCAACAATGCGGAGGGTTGTTTTTATTATGTTTAAAGCAATTATATGGGTAAATGGCAATTGTCCGCTTTCGCAGTGTGTTGAAAGTGTAGGACTAGTGATGAATGCACCAGCCGAGGACTTAATGGCAGTGTTTTAAACGGGTGCTATGAGTTTGTTGAATTTTTCCAAGTGGTTTAAGAATAGTACCATGCCGTGTAGTAGTTTTGGTACTAACCAGCAGTGCACTTTCCGGATTAGTATTTGTCGGGAAGCCTTTGCCTACCGACAGCCCATAATTTTGAAAAAAATTAAACAGTGTTTGGTGCTGGTTTTTAGCTGGCTAAAATGATCGGAAAATTATAGTTTGGAATCAATGATGACTCCTAATATTCGGGCATTTTGTTTTTATGTATCCGCAGTTTATTTGTCAAAAAATGTATATATTCAACATTCAACTGCGTGCATGGACCTTCCGATGGGGGTTACCCGTTAGGGATTTACCCACCTGATAAGACCGTCCGAGTGGACCTTCCTTTTTTATTACTATTATTATAATTTTTGTTACGCATTTATACACTATTGTGCCTTCGTCCTTTATGAGAAAAAAAACCTTGTGACCTAGCTTAAGCCCTTCCGTTACTTCCGTGGGAGTCATCCACTGTGCCTTGAGCAGCTCTCTTAGCGCCCTGATGTTACTTGAGCCGTAACGGCTGCTTCTTCTTCTGGTGTCAAGCCAGTACGCCTCTCCTGTCTCTCGCCCGATGGTGACGGCGACGATGGTGTCACCGTAGCTTGGCGCTGGTCCACTTCCGCGGTAAGTTGCGCTGTGTGACCCTGCAGCTGACTGTCGGATAGTTGTTGTAGTCCGACGGGTCTCTGCGTTCGCCTCCGGCTGTGTTATGGTGTCGGAAGTGCTACTGCTGCTGTTACTGGTGTTGGTGTGGCTTCGGATGGTGTTTGTGTGGCATCGCTGGCTGCTGGCATGTACAAAAGTCTTAACGCGGACGCCAGTTCCATGTCCCCAAGCTGCTCCGCGCGTAGCCGAGCTCTACGAGCCCTTGTTTGGCGGTTTCGGGCCGTCGTACTCGTCGTTCTGCAGCCTGATCGTCCTGCGCCTGCGCTACGTTGACTGTCGCCTCTGCGGAGGCGGAATTGATAAGCGCGTTCATCGCTGCCTCATCCTCTCTCCAGCGCAGCTGCAGAACTGTGGTGTTGCGTTGTGCCGCCTCCTTAATTCGGGTCCAAGAATCTGAACTTTGCAGCAACCTTCGTCCGATGTTCTCCTCGGTAATAGGACCGTCCGTTCCCAGCTCCAGTAGGTCGCGCCGGACTTCTACAAACCTCGGACAGTGAAACAGCACATGAGCCACTGACTCGACCGAACCTGTGCATTCCGGGCATTCTGGAGATGGAGCGAAGCCGCAGACGTGCAGAAACTCTCGGAAAAATCTATTTCCCGAGAGTATTTGGGCAAGATGAAAATCCACCTCACCCCGCTTCTGTGCCATCCATTAATGCACATCGGGAATCAGGCGGTGTGCCCAACGTGCATAGCGGCTGGCTCCTGGATATGCAGTGTTCGCGTCCCACTCCCGTTGCCATGCCGCAAGTGTCACAGCATGTTCCTCGCGTCGGATGACTGCTCGACTCGCCTCTGTGTCGACGAGGTATCGCTGGTGGCATCGCGCGTCCTCCCTTATCAGATGGTGATGTGGAATGAGCCCGGCCATGAGTACAGCTACGCTGTAGCTCATGGAGTGGAATCCGCTCACCACTCGCTGCGCCAGGTGTCGTTGGGCACTTGCTCACATCCGCCGGCACCACTGGCGTTCCGTGGCCTCAGCCCAGATGGGTGCACCGTAGCGGATGATTAACTCCGACACCCCGGTGAGCAATCTCCGCTTGGTTACCTGGGGCCCGCTGTGATTTCCTTCACCACGCGACTGGCCTTGTCCCCGACCATTTTCACGTGCGGTCGCCACAAAAGGTGGTCATGAATCATCACCCCCAGGAAGCGAATCGCCTGCTTGGAGTGAATCTCAACTCCGCCCACTTGCATTGGTATCTCAGGATGCCCTCGGCGGAGGCTGGCTATCATAACGCATTCCGTCTTTTCTGGAGCCAGCTGCAGATGGTGTTGGCTCATCCATGCGTGCACTAATTCCACTGCTTCCTCTGCAATTGTCGCCGCGTATTCTGGCGTTGTTACTGCCGCTAGAATCGCCAAGTCATCGGCGAACCCAACTATCTGAGCCCCTTCAGGGAAGTCGAACCGCAGCACGCCGTCGTATCCGACGTTCCATAGTATGGGACCCAGAATAGATCCTTGCGGACAGCCGGCCGAGACTCGACGCGTCACGGGACCTTCTGCAGTGTCGTAAATCAGTTCCCTGTTAGTGAAATAGTTCTGCAGAATGCTGCGTAGCTGCAGAGGAACTCCTTTCTCTCTCAGCGCCTCCGCGATGTATTGCCAGTTGGCTGTGTTGAACGCGTTGCGTACGTCGAGTGCAACAACCATGAGACAGCGCCTGTCACGGTTGTTTGTGCGCCCAAACGACATGGCTCGTCGGCCCTCGTTCACCACCTGTTGGATTGCCAGCAATGTTGATCGTCCGCGCCGAAATCCGTACTGATGCTCAGACAGTTTTGGGTTTTCCAGATTCTCTAGGTGCTTGTTCAAGCGGTTCAGCAGCAACCTCTCGAAGGCCTTGCCCGCGTTGTCCAGAAGGCAAAGCGGGCGGAAGGATGATGGGTCGCCCGGTGGTTTGCCCGGCTTTGGTAGGAGTACCAATTGCTGCTTTTTCCACTGTTGTGGGAAGCAGGATGTGTTCAGGCACTCCTGGTACACCTGTCGGAATGGGCCAGGGTATTTCGTGATGGCCACTGCAAGAGCGGCATTTGGCACCCCATCAAGACCCGGGGCCTTCTTAGGATGCATGCTACTAGCGATGGCTTGCAACTCCGGATCGGTGATCTCACGAAGCGGCATCATGTTGCCAGCTTCGTTTCCGTCTATAGTAGGCCACTCTGCTGAGGGATGCTCCGGGAACAACGTGGAGACCACTCTCTCCAACAGCGCTGGATCGCGCTCCTGTGCCGTACGTGTGGGTTTCATACGATAAAGGACCTTACGGAAAAATTTCCCCGTCTCATCGTTGTGCATCGCCAGCACCATACAGTCGAAAAATTGCCTTTTGATAACTTTTATTGCAGTCTTCAATGCATTTCTCGCCTGCTGGACCTCGACTGCCACTCCCAGATGGTTGAGTGATACGTTGCGCAGCTGATCTCCCTCGCGGCAAGCCTCTACCAGGTTCACGATTTCCGGGGTCCACCAGTATGCTGGCCGGCCTGAATAGTCCTGTGAAGGGAACACGCGTGACATAGTCTCTTCACAGGCCCGTGTCAATGCCTCCACCAAGCTTTCCGCACTGTGTCTCGCTCCTCAAACTGGGAAGCCCGCAGCGATGACTCGAAGAACTGGGAGTCGAACTGTCGCGTGTTCCATCGTGTCCCAGCCAAACGCGCTGATGCTGAGCGTTGTCCCCGTGGTATCCCTCGTCGATCCATCGTTGGAAGCTCGCCCATTGTGTAGCGGATATACACATGGTCGGAGTAAGCGTAACTCCGCAAGATCCCTCAGCAAGTGGCCGGGTTTGTCGCCAGGTCCGGACGGCAGATGGACGGGCTAGCAAACGCCGCGTCAATTCTACTGGGCCGCGCTACTCCACAGCCCCGGAAAGTGGGCTCGGTTCCGACGTTAAGGACTTTGAGCTGGAGACTGTTGGCCAGCTGTAGAAGCGCCTCACCTTTCAGGTTGGTACGCTCGCTCCCCCAAGCGTTATGCCAGGCGTTGAAATCGCCTGCCAGCAACACCCGGGGATGGCCTTGGGCCAATACGAAGATCCGGTCTAAGATCCCCTCAAACTCCGCCACTCCGATGTGAGGTTGAATGTAGCAGTTGTAGCAATCGTTACCCCATTGACGTCTGCTACCACGACGCCCGAAACTCGGACACTTCGAATGCGCTGGAAAGAGTATCGCACTCTGCTGGTTACAATGGCCATCTTTTTGTCGCTGTTGCGACGATCGCTTAGCAAAGACACTTTTGAAAGAAAAGGCGCGAGTAGAACTTTTAATAGCGAGAATTGCTTTTATTTTTCTTCACTTTAAAAACGTTTCTTTTGCACCGTTTCTCCTTTGCTACTGCCCTTGTTTTCGTTCAAGCGCGCTTCTTATGTCTTTGACCTCAGTCGACCCTTTCTTTGACCGACCTCGACCCAATCTCTGATCTGTCCCTTTTCGGGAATTTCCAGTTGTACTCCTCTGCCGTATTCGTCAGTTATCCCTTTCTCCTGCTTAGATAGCGCCATTTGTTGTTTGGTAGCAGAGTGAGTGCGCTCGATCTTGTCCTGGTCTCTAGACGTCGCTCGGCATATCACAACATACCGACTGTCAGCTATGGCCTCGTGGTGTTTATGTCAACAGTCGCAGTCAACCACCCAGTTGCCGTTATTTTTGGGAACTCCATAGATTTCCGACAACAGCATAACGTCCACTTTTTCCACCCGCATCGTATTGACCGCAAGATCTTGCGCAGTCCTGCTCTTGTTGAGATTTATTTGTAAAATATCCATCAACGAGTCCGTGTTGTTATCGCCCAGGAGGCGGCGGCGATACGATGCGGGCCGCCGCAGATCATGCATTTTAGGTCGTTATTGCAGTATACTGCCTTGTGGTCATTCGCTCCACAGCGCAGGCACATGCCGGATCTGTCGATCCCCTGGCAGTCCCTGGACATGTGGCTGCGTTCCAGGCACCGGAAACAACGGCGCGAATTTGGCAACGGTTTCGGTACTTCTCGTACCATGCAGCTAGAGTAGCCAATTAGAAGCCGCCTATCTATCAGATGTTTGGCGTCGCTGCGTGGCAATCGCACTCGGGCACGCTGTGAACCATCGCGCCGCTTCCAGATGTCTTGCGGCGCGATGGTTCACGATGGTGCTCCTTCTCTAACACTGTCAGGAATGTCTTGGGGATGTCCTCCTCCGTGGCCAACATGTCAAAATTGGTGATAATTATCTCCGCCATCTCAGTGACAACCCGCGCAGTACCCATCTCACATAACTCTTCCTGTATTTTCCTCATGAGGGCTACAGCGTCAGCGTTGCGCTCCAGTTTAAGGCGCAGGTGGTCGCGCGCCGTTCGATGTCCCTTTCGAATCTGGCGATTTTCCTCAGCCAGATTCGGGTTCAAACAAACTTTTTCGTACAACGTTTGATAGGTTTGACCCGTACCCGGTGCCACGAATATTCGGGCATTTTTGCTGTTTTGGTTCGGTCTATTGTTTATTGCAAGTGGTGTGGTATGTGTGTCATGTGTGTCTGGGCAGTTGTTGTTGTTGTTGTTTTATTTTTTACGAGGCTTTTTAGCATTCACCTCTCGTAATTTAAAATTCAAAAACTACTAATACTATTTGAGATTAAAAAAAAAAATGAATTAAAAGTTCAAGAAGAAGAAGAAAAAAATTACAAGAGTTCTTATGGTAATGGTGTTTGTAGAGATTAGTTTCGTTTAAAAAATTCAAAAGTTTTTCAAATTCTTTGTAATTGGGGCCCTTTCCGTTTGAAGCTCGTAGGCTGAAATTTCAGCCTGTCAGCTGTCTGTAATATATAGCAGTTTTCGAGCAGCTATGTAAGTGGGTATAATATACAGGTGGGCTTATCCCAAGGTATATGAATTTAGAAGACTGATTTTTATCGCTTCTGCTTCTGAATGAAGATTTTAAGAGTGTTTTGAGTATTCGTCAATCCTCCAGAAAGCTCGTTGGAGCAAAAGTGTTCACTCGTTCTGTCAAAAAGTGATATTCAAATTTGGTTATAAAAAATGCTATGAGACCACCTGGACTACATACACTTTGATTCCAGATTCCATCACCTGATTTCTTTAATGCACCTTGGGATAAATGTAAACAAAACCGTGTTTTCGAGCAGGTACTCGAATCTAATTCTAACTTTGTGGCTAGAATAATCTAGACTGAAAATTGCAGGCTAGTTTTTTGTGTGGTTTTGTATGGAGTGTTTACATGATTTCAGCCTCCAACTGTCAAACTCCATACAAAAAACTAACTAGAATCATGAAGGCCCCCATTGTTGGAAAGTACAATGTCTAAATGATATCCAAGTCTGTGTCTCTTCCTTTCTGCGGAATATCCATAACAATTCATTAAAATATGTTCCACTGTTGTTCACATCCACAAAATGGGCAGATTAACGGTGATTCCTTTTTAAGTACGTACGTATGTGTAAGTCTGGTGTGTCCAATTCTCAATCTTGTTACCACTATTTGATCGCTGTGATCTAGTGGATCGTTCCAAAGTGCCGTGATTCATTTTATTTTTTTAAGGTTGGTAATGGGTGATTTAATCCAAATGTTTTGCCAGCTCTGATTCATTAACCCTTTCCACCACAAGGATGCATCACTTCTAGAGATAGTTCCATCTACATGATCTTTGATCATCCTAGCTTCATTCGCAAGACGATCAGCTACTTCGTTTCCTGCGATTCCTTTATGTCCTGCTATCCAACATAATTCGATTGACCTGTCTTTTGATAGTGATTCGATAGTTTTTATGTAGGGGTTTCGTAAGGATCCTTTCTCGAATGCTTTCAGAACACTAGCGCTATCTGTGAAAATAACGTTAGGTCTGTCATTTACGGTCGCTTCTTCAGTTGCTATCATAATAGCAATAGCCTCTGCTGAGAATATTGATGTGTTCTCCGGAAGCTTAATACTTCAGCGAGCATTTGGCGATGTTATGCCACAGCCCGCAGAACTGTTGTAGACCGAGCCATCAGTATAAATTTTGTTATATATTTTATATTTGTTGGCGATGAGCATTTGATAGTTTTGTATTATTTGTTGTTCGTGATTGCTTAGTTTTTACAATGTCCAGTCGATTGTGGGGATTTTGTCGTACCAAGGTCTAGTCGAACAGCTTAGGAGTTTAGCTATGTTGGGCATGCTGTAGGTCACAGTTAGTTGTTTTAACACCTTGTTGGCTCTATCTACAAAAGAATTTGCTTCGATTCCTTTTTCAGTGAGTCTGCCAGCTAGGTTTACTATTTTAAGGACTACAACATGATCGAGAGGTAATTGTCCACTTTCACAAAGTACTGCGGTGTTTGGGCTAGTGATAAAAGCTCCTGTAATTTTTTTCAGAGCAGAGTGGTACATTGGAGCTAGCTTGCAGCCAAAGTTGGCATCGCCCATGGTAATGAATTTTTAGGGGGTCGATTCAGTTCGGATTAATCTTGTCCCTAATTTTATGTCGCGAACGCGTTGGGTTTCGTGAGTAGGTAATAATGAATTTTTATTTCACACCATATTAGGAACGGTTGCGCACGTTCGTTCGTGTTAGGGGTTCGCGTTGAGGATTTTACGATCGCGGAGCGAAGGAAGAGGTCTGTTCGCTTTCGAGCTTGGGTTGCAAGAGAGAGAATGTGCTCGCTGAAAGCAGGAAGTGTAGCGCTGGACACGCGGCGCACGTCACTTTGACACATTCGTGTGCCTGGTGAGTGCGCTCCACGGAGATCCGTGTCTTTGTCCCTGGATGTCACGATCACTCACGATTCTAACGCCAGATGGCGGTCTGGTCACTACAGTACTCCCCTCCTAGAGCGGTGTCACCGGTAACGTAGAGGTATGATGACCTTCCGCTGAGACCTGGTGACGCCGGTCGATACCGTCTGGTCGTTGCGGCGTAAGATGGAGGGTGGTGGGGCGTCGACGGTGGCTCGGTCGGTTTGTCTCGATGTCGTCGGGTGCGATGGTGGTGCGGGTGTCGTCTGATTACGCACTGGTTGTTCGCGCGACGTCGGTTTGGAGGCTGCGGTGGCGTCTCTGCGGTCCGAATTTGTCTGGACGTCCGGTAACGGCAGAGTTTCCGAGTGGTCGGTTGTTGGCGGCAGCAGGTTTGTCGCTAGCCCTTCCCACGAGCACTGCGGGACCGGGGTGGCTTTCTCTTCTGCGCCATACGCTGGTTTTAAGCGGTCGATCGAAACCAGCGATGGCTGTCCACGTAGGAGTATCTGAAAAGACTTAGGATTGCGTGTAAGAACCTTATATGGACCGTGGTAAGGTATAGTTAGTGCAGGTCGGACGGTGTCGTCGCGTATTAACACGTGAATACACTTGTTCAAATCGGAATGCACGAACGGTGTGCGGTTGGTATGCCAAGCGGTGCTCTGTGGTCGAATGCTGCTCATCGTCTCCTTTAACGTTTTGACGAAGTCGGATTGGTCGGCGAGGGCATTTTGCGGTTTCGCGATGAAGAATTCTGCCGGGATGGTCAACGTCGTTCCATACACAAGTTCGGCTGGCGAGGCGTTGATGTCATTTTTGAACGTGGTTCGTAGCCCAAGCAGTATTAGCGGTAGGTGTTCGCTCCATCTTGCGGTGTCTTTGCAGGTGATTGCTGCTTTAGGAGTGCGGTGCCACCTCTCGATTATTCCATTTGCCTGCGGGTGATAGGCTGTCGTACGGATGTGTTTCATTCCTAGGGCTTTCGTCAACTCTTTGAACAAGGAGGATTCAAATTGTCTCCCTTGGTCCGTTGTTACGTGCGCCGGAATTCCGAATCGGGCGATCCAGTGGAATAGTATTGCTGATACGACGGTAGATGCGATGATATCTGAGATCGGTATTGCTTCTGGCCAGCGAGTAAATCGGTCGATTATCGTAAGGCAGTATCGGTTACCGTTACTGATGGGAAATGGTCCAATGATGTCTACGTTGATATGACTGAACCTCGCTGTTGTTGCAGGGTACGGTATCAAGGGGCTTTTGACGTGCCTTCCTACCTTAGCGCACTGGCAGGCTAAGCAGTTCCGAGCGAAGTCCTGGGATTCCTTCCTTGCGTTTAGCCACACGAAACACTCTGCTATTAGTCTAGCTGTGGCGCGGGCTCCGGGATGACTGAGATTATGTACGGCGTGGAGAAGTTGTGTTCGAAACGATCGGGTGATGCACGGTCTGATGATACCTCCAGGGCAGTCGGCGAAGAGTGACTTGGGGCTTCCCGGTGTTGGTGTCTTCTGCAGGAACAAGTCCGTCTGAATTTTCCCACTGAGGATGTCGGAAAGTTCATGGTCGCGCTCTTGTTCTTCTGCTAATCGCTCATAATCGATGGTCGGTATCGCGTGCACTGTCTCTATGCGGGAGAGCAGATCGGCTGTAACGTTGTCTTTTCCGGCGATGTGACGGATGTCGGTGGAAAACTGGCCAATAAAGTCTAACTGCCGGGCTCGTCGAGGTGAGGCATTGTCGTGCGTTTGTCGGAAGGCGAAGGTTAGAGGCTTGTGGTCTGTATAAATACAGAATTCCCGACCCTCTAGCTGGTATCGGAAGTGTCGTATGGCGAGATAGATGGCGGTAAGTTCTCGGTCATAGGTCGAGTACTTTTGCTGTGCCTTTTCGAGACGTTTCGAGAAGAAGCCTAGCGGTTGCAGGTCCTCGTTGGTGCGTTGGTGAAGTACGGCTCCGGCTGCGAAATCTGAAGCGTCGGTCCATAGAGAAAGTTCGGCGTTCTTCACGGGATGTTCTAATAACGTTGCGCGTTTCAGTTGCTCTTTGCATTGGGCGAATGCTTCGGAAGCTTCTAGCGACCAGATTAATGGCGTTCTGTCCTTCTTTTTGTTACCTGGAGTCATCTCGAGAAGTATACCTTGCGTTTCCAGGGCTTGCGGCAGAAAACGTCGGTAGTAGTTTATCATGGCGAGGAACTTCTTCAACTCCATAATCGTCGTTGTCTGTGGCAGCTCGCTGATGGCTTGAACTCGATCGGGGAGAGGACGAATACCAGAAGCGTTGACCAGATGGCCCAGAAAGGAAATCTCGTTCCGGTAGAACTCGCACTTGGCTGGATTGATGGCTAGTTGGTGCTTCTCCAGTCGTTCGAAAAGTTGGCGTAAGTGTTCGTGGTGTTCTGCCTCGGACGTTAATGCTACGATCATATCGTCGAAGTACGGGAAAACAAACTCGAGCCCTCGTAGGACATCATGGATAAGGCGTTGGAAAGTCTGCGCTGCGTTCCTCAATCCGAAAGGCATGGTAGTGAACTCGTAAAGTCCAAAGGGTGTCGTGATGGCTGTCTTCGCTATATCATCCGGATGAATTGGTATCTGGTGGTATGCTTTGTGCAAATCGACCTTGGAAAATATGATCTTGCCTTGCAAATGCATCGTGAAGTCCTGTAAAAACGGTAGTGGATAACGGTCGGGTACGGGGGCGCAAGCAAGTCCAGCTGAGGTTGGCTAGGTCGCTCCAGAAGGAAAGTCGCTCCAGAAGGTTGGCTAGGTCGGCGCAGAAAAATCCGCACACGCGGTCGAACGTGTTCAGATTAGTCGCTCGTTGCCTGCGTTCGTCGATGATGCCGCCCAACAGTCAAAAGCCGAAGATTTTATATTGACCTTTCGTTTTTTCTATCTGTCTCTCGCTCTAATTAGAGCGATTTTCCCCTGATGAGTGTCCCCGAGCCTCCTTGTGTGGTTGTTATTGTTGCAAGTTGAAACCGAACCCCCTTCGTGCGCTGCCAAAATCAGCGAAGAACGAAATCGAGTGGCTCAAGCGAAAAAACGAAAAAATGATGAACGAGTGTGCTGTGACAATAACACACACACACACGCACAAGGCGACACCCGAAATCTGGTGCGATACCGGCTTTCAGTGGAGCAAGTACACACATGCACACATTTGGCCACACCAGCGCTCTGTTCTAGTGCAGGTAGTTTTCTGCAGTCCACGGTGATACTACACACAGCCACGCACTTGGCGATACACGCTGTGTGGTGCGGTGCGGTGGACGTTCAGAATTCAGTGGTGCAAATACACACATGCATACACTTGGCGACACACGCTCTGCTGTGCGGTGAGATTTGTGTTCTGTGTCCAGTGGTGCAAATACACACACACACACGCACTTGGCTACACACGCAGTACGGCGCGGTTGGCTTGGCAGAAGCGCATACACACATTCACGCAGTAGGCTTTACTTTCAGTCCAGTGAGGTTGGTGCTTGTGTGGTGTTTCAGCTCTTGGTGGTCAGTGGATAAACCCCGTAAAAATGGAGATCATTCTAATTTAAGGTAAGTAAAAGTGATTAAAATTATCAACCAACATCCCCCCTTCTAATTAATATAATTTTTCTTCCATTTCATGTGTGTTTCACGGCGAACGGAGACAACAAAACCTGTGGCAGTGTCGTGGTGTTGGAGATGGTGGCCCGTACAGTGCAGCGAGAAGAACTAGGCGCGACAGCGATGTGGAGCAGAAAGTGCTGTGCTGATTTTTCTCTGTGCGAGTGTAAAAGTGTTTGTTAAATTATGTGCGTTAATTTAGAATTAAGTGCAGTGGTTATTGTGCATGTGTTGTGTTTTTTTTGTATTTATGTTATATAAAATATTCAATAAATCGAATCATATTGATATAATGGTTCGCACTGTATCATTTCGGAAAGAAATCCTGGCAAAAAGGGGGAGGGGCTATTTTAACGAAGGGTCGTGCCGAACCCCGTTCGGGTTTTGCTTCGGCTTCGGGTTTGCTTCGGCTTCGGGACCCGACGGATCGGTTGAATAATTTCGCCAACTCAGCTTCAAAGCCAGCTTCAATCTCAGCGGATCTCTGAGTGCTGGTGACCGGTGGGCGGTGGTGTGAGAAACGACCCACCGGTCACCAGCACTCAGAGATCCTTTGAATACGCGCTTGAATAAGAACTTGAATTGGCGAAATTATTCAAGTGATTCGTCGGGTCCCGAAGTCGAAGCAAACCCGAAGCCGAAGCAAAACCCGAACGGGGGTCTGCACGAACCTTCGTTTTAATAGCCCCTTCCCCCTTTTTTGCCAGGATTTCTTTCCAAAATGATACAGTGCACAGAATTATATCACAAAAATTCTGTTTATTGAAATTAATAACATTTTGGCTCTAACATGTCTGTATCTGTATCTAACATGTTTAACAAAAATCAAAAACACATGCACTACGAACACTGAACTTAATTTCACATTAACGCACATTATTTCAAAACACACTTTCCACACTCGCACAGTGGGTAAAATCACAAAATCGTCACAACACTTTCTGCTCTTCCTCGCTGTTGCGCCTAGTTCCTTTCGCTACACTGTACGGGCCACCATCTCGAACACTACGACACAGCCACAGGTTTTGTTGTCTCCGTTCGCCGTGAAACACACATGAAATGGAAGAAAAATGATATTAATTAGAAGGGGGGATGTTGGTTGATAATTTTAATCACTTTTACTTACCTTAAATTAGAATGATCTCCTTTTTTACGGGGTTTATCCACTGACAACCAAGCGCTGAAACACCACACAAGCACCAACCTCACTGGACTGAAAGTAAAGCCTACTGCGTGAATGTGTGTATGCGCTTCTGCCTAGCCAACCGCGCCGTACTGCGTGTGTGTGTATATTTGCACCACTGGACACAGAACACAAATCTCACCGCACAGCAGAGCGTGTGTCGCCAAGTGTGTTCATGTGTGTATTTGCACCACTGAATTCTAAACGTCCACCACACAGCGTGTATCGCCAAGTGCGTGGCTGTGTGTAGTATCACCGTGGACTGCAGAAAACTACCTGCACTAGAACAGAGCGCTGGTGTGGCCAAATGTGTGCATGTGTGTACTTGCTCCACTGAAAGCCGGTATCGCACCAGATTTCGGGTGTCGCCTTGTGCGTGTGTGTGTGTTATTGTCACAGCACACTCGTTCGTCATTTTTTCGTTTTTTCGCTTGAGCCACTCGATTTCGTTCTTCGCTGATTTTGGCAGCGCACGAAGAGGTTTCGGTTTCAACTTCCAACACCCAACCCACCGGGCACCAGCACTCAGAGATCGCTTGAATACGCGCTTGAAAAAGAACTTGAGTTGGCGAAATTATTCAAGTGATCCGTCGGGTCCCGAAGCCGAAGCAAACCCGAAGCCGAAGCAAAACCCGAACGGGGGTCTGCACGAACCTTCGTTTTAATAGCCCCCTCCCCCTTTTTGCCAGGATTTCTTTCCAAAATGATACAGTGCACACCATTATACTATCGTAATTCGATTTATTGAATATCGAACCAACATAGAATACAAAAAACAGAACACTTGCACAACAATCACTGCACTTAATTCTAAATCAACGCACATAATTTAAAAAAAAACACTTTTTACACTCGCACAGTGAAAAAAACAAATTCAGCATAGCACTTTCTGCTCCTCATCGCTGTTGCTCCTGGTTTTTCTCGCTGCACTGTACGGGCCACTGCTCCAACACTACGACACAGCCACAGGTTTTGTTGTCTCCGTTCGCCGTGAAACACACATGAAATGGAAGAAAAATGATATTAATTAGAAGGGGGGATGTTGGTTGATAATTTTAATCACTTTTACTTACCTTAAATTAGAATGATCTCCTTTTTTACGGGGTTTATCCACTGACAACCAAGCGCTGAAACACCACACAAGCACCAACCTCACTGGACTGAAAGTAAAGCCTACTGCGTGAATGTGTGTATGCGCTTCTGCCTAGCCAACCGCGCCGTACTGCGTGTGTGTGTATATTTGCACCACTGGACACAGAACACAAATCTCACCGCACAGCAGAGCGTGTGTCGCCAAGTGTGTTCATGTGTGTATTTGCACCACTGAATTCTAAACGTCCACCACACAGCGTGTATCGCCAAGTGCGTGGCTGTGTGTAGTATCACCGTGGACTGCAGAAAACTACCTGCACTAGAACAGAGCGCTGGTGTGGCCAAATGTGTGCATGTGTGTACTTGCTCCACTGAAAGCCGGTATCGCACCAGATTTCGGGTGTCGCCTTGTGCGTGTGTGTGTGTGTTATTGTCACAGCACACTCGTTCATCATTTTTTTCGTTTTTTCGCTTGAGCCACTCGATTTCGTTCTTCGCTGATTTTGGCAGCGCACGAGGAGGTTTCGGTTTCAACTTCCAACACCCAACCAACCAAACCGAGCTCTTTCGAAGCAAATCCTTCGTGATGAGCGAGAAAGCATGTCACGCATCTCACGTGTTGCCATGCGAACAGCTGCGCGTGTAGATGTGTGAGTGCGCGGAGAAAAATTGATGGATGACGAATGGAGGAAGGGGAGGAGCTTCACTCTGTCGAAGCATCTGAAGGGGGACCGAACGCTCTCTTCACATTTTGCGAAGAATTAGTTTAACTCAAACGCTTGGCAAAGAGGATATACTACTTTGAGGCACTAAATATTTCAGGCAATGGAGTCGTGGTCTTTTAGTATTAGTATAAATTATTTCCCTTGCCCCATTTATGAATTAATTTAAAGGAATAAACATTAATCCGAGTAAAATTTCAAAAGTCACTTTTAGCGACTTTTTTTTTAAGATATTTGAAAAAGTACGGTTCATAGGGTCCGCGGATGATATACTAGCAATGCTATTACAATGAAATGCTATTCCGCTCTATCAAATTTTCAGCTGAGCGATTTTGTCTGTTTACGTTAGAACCGCTCCATTATTATTGCGCCTTTTACGTCCTCACACGCGAATCCACAAATAGTTAAAGTGTTAGGCCCGCTTGTGATGAACAGTAGATCCACCTACTACCATGTTTCAATTCTCTGATTAAATAGCACGTAATAAATAAATCGAATATCTCTCCTTCCAATTTCAATTAAAAACACATAACCACTGCACATAAGGTAGGAAGATAGATGAGAGGAGGAGAGGGAGGAGGAGGAGGGGCTATAAACACGTACGTAAATAAAAGAGGGCAGGGCGCGCGTTTGAGCGAGAACGCGGCAGCATAAGAGAGATTTTTTTCTTTCTCTTTTGTAGCATTTCGGCTAAACACCCGAGCCTAACTTCGGTAGGAACTGCCTATCAAAGTTGATACACCTTCGGTAGAGAACTTCTATCGAAGCTATATCGAAGCAAATTTACTTCGAAAGAGCACGGTTTGGTTGGTTGGGCAACAACAACCACACGAGGGAGCTCGTGGATACTCACGAAGGGAAAATCACTCAAATTAGAGCGAGAGACAGATAGAAAAAGTGAAAGGTCAATATAATAACATTGGGGAATGACCCAAGTAGCAGAGCCGAAGTTGTTCAGAGATTTTTTTGTGTGCCAAAGCGAGATGCCCTGTCTTCTCTCTCTAGATTTTGGAAAGAAAACCGCCGCGCGTGTAGAGGTGTGTGCGTGTGACGAAAAATGATGGATGAAAAACGCGAGGAGCGGGGTCTGAAGCCTTTCGTTGTTCACACACACATGCATCTACCGTTGGATTGCTTTGAACCGAATCTACACATCTCTCTCGTTCTACCATGATTGTTCTGCTATCGCACTCATCCGGTTGTTAGGCATCCTCAGTCTGTCCAGAACTTTCGTTGTGAAAGGATGTGCGGGAGTGATGTGTGATTTCTTGTGTCCCCTACTTTCCTTGTTTACCTTTTGCGCAGTGTTGCTTCTGTTAGCAGAATCGCAATGAATTAACGCAGCACACTTGAGGGGTAGAGTTCAGAACGCAGAGAGAGAGTTTATTCAACATAGCAACTTACTTTACAGGCGTTGCCGTCAAATTTTGGCTCGAAGTCACCAATTTTTGACAGTGTGCATCAATTTTTGTCTCTAAAGCATCAATTTTTGACAGTGTGCATCAATTTTTGTCTCGAATGCGTCAATTTTTGTCAGTGCGCAACAATTTTTGCCTCGAAGGCACCAATTTTTGTCTCATGGTCATCAATTTTTGTCGCTTGTTCATGAAATTTTGCCTCTTTATATATCAACATGAGTTTACCTGATTTGACGCGTAGTTAGGGTTATTTTATTGTAGTAACATTTAATTTCAATAAAAATCTGTGGTTTATGAATATTTTATTGGGATTTTAAAGAAAATGCTTCAAAATTTTTGACTAAATTTCAGGTACGTAGATCAACACAGCTGATTGCTTTTGAACAACGAATATACTTTGTACTCCTCAATGGAAAATGGCAGTACAAAGGTTTATCTGCCATTTAGGTACGGATTGCGAGAACTATTTTAGGAATTTATCTAACTATTTGCCACGATTGCCGGTCTCGTAATACAGTTGTCAACTCGTACGACTTAATAACATGCTCGTAATGGGTTCAAGCCCCAAATGGACCATGCCGCCATACGTAGGACTGACTATCCTGCTATGGGGGGAAATCTATTAGTCACTGAAAGCCAAGCCCACAAGTTGTGGTACAGGCTGGCTTTGATCGAAAAATGATCGTTGAGCCAAAAGAAGAAGAAGATTTGCCACGATGCCGAAATGAAGAAATAATCGTGGATTAATCTTCTCTAAATTGTTTTGATATTATTATAAATAAGACGTAAAACTATGTGAAATATAGAATTCCTGAATTTATTCCTTTGCATTGTATATCCTCTTTAATTTTGTTTTGCATTCTGGAATTATTAAAATATTAAAATAACGAAAAAACACCAAGAGACAAAAAATTGTGACCATTGGACAAAAATTGGTGCCTTCGAGACAAAAATTGATGCGCACTGACAAAAATTGACGCCTTCGAGACAAAAATTGATGCACACTGTCAAAAATTGACGCCTACGAGACAAAAATTGATGCACACAGTCAAAAATTGACGCCTACGAGACAAAAATACATGACTTACGGCCAAAATTTGACGGCAACGGCTGTATACCCTACCTCCTGTCACTTAACATTATATTCATGCCAGGTAGCATCACGCCTGGCAGTGGTAAACCATTATTCCACAGCTTCTTATTCCATTGTGGAATGATTTATCCTAGCTAACTTGTTGAAGTAAGTTTCTTGATCTCATATGTGCTTCAATGTACTAATTCAACTAATGCTTATCGTCTTCAAAGTTACAGGTGCATGCGCCATTCATCAACGCCTACCTGTTGGCATCATCAACAATCTTCAAAATGGGTGACGGAAAGAAATTGTTTTCTAGTTTTAAAATATTAAGGTACACTGGTTGACATAAAAATAGGAACTTTTTTCTGTGACCGAAAGACATAGTTCTTGTCAGAAATATTTGGTAGCCCTGAAAAGGACTGTTTAAGTGGTTGTTGGGAGGAGGTGTTGCGGTGTTCCACTGAGCGAAAACACATTCTAACGGTCAATCTGGTGACCGTTATTCGCTATCACTTCCTGACAGCGTTTGGCCATATCGCCGATGAGCTTACGGCATTCGCTTCTGGGTATGCGTTCCCACATAACCTCGCAGCGTGTCCATAGATCATCGGCTGAACGTGCAGGCTGGTTCTTAAGCTGACGCTTGAGAGTTGACCACAGATTTTCAATCGGGTTGAGGTCAGGACTCAACGCAGGCCACGGTAGAACTTGCACATCCTGGTTTGCCAAATAACATTTAACTGTTCGCGATGTGTGCTTAGAGTCGTTATCATGCTGAAAGATGTAATGCTCTTCGTCTCCGAATTGTTGTCGGGCGTATGGCAAAATCTCACGACTAAGTATTTTTCTATACCCTTCCGAGTTCAGTGTCCCGTTGACACGGAACAAAGGACCCGTGCCGTGCCAGGAGAAGCAACCCCACACCATTACGTGGCCGCCTCCGTGACTAAGGGTTTTTATCGTATTTTTCGGATGATACGCCTGTTTAGGAAAGCGCCAGACGTATTTAATGCCGTCCGAACCATCCAGATTGATTCTGGACTCATCCGAAAAAATGATTTTGCTCCACCAAAAGATGGATGCAGCTAAATGTTCTTCGGCAAACCGAATGCGCGCTTCTACGTGGTGCGGCTGCAGCTTACGAACCTTCCTCGGTCTCCGGGCACAGAACCCAGCGGCGTGTAAACGGCGAGACACCGTTTTCGCCGAAACTTGCAAACCAAGCTCCTGCTTGATACGAGCGCAAGTTTTGAAAGGATCCGCCCTGATCATCTCAACAATCTGCGCATCAACGTCGGCCGTTGTTTTTCGCGGACGACCTGTCGATTTACCCGTAGCCTCGCTACGAATGGCGTTGTCCACAAACGTCCGCGAACGGCCGAACGCCTTGCAGATTGTCTTGATTGGCACGTTCTCACGATACAGCCTTGAATGTGTTTTCGCTCCTCTGGTGTGCAGTGCTTTCCGCGACCCATGATGAACTTGTGGAATTTTTAAACAGCAACCTTTCACCTTGACCACTGATGGAAGAATGAAGCACAACACGGTTTGGCTCTCCTTTTATACTGCCGCAAAACGCTGCCGGCACTCAAAACTCAGATAAGTAGCGCACCAAAAATGAGAGTATAAAAGGCAAAATTCGGCTATTACAAATTCAGTACGCCTCGAACTGTTGGCGATGACACACCTAGTGTATGCAAAAAAAACACACAAAATTTTTTTTCCTATTTTAATGTCCACCAGTGTACCTAAGGTTACCTGCTGTCGCAACAGGGAGGGAGATCTGGTTAGTAACCAGCCAGAGGTCCTCTCCTGGTGGGCTCAGTACTTTGATGAATTACTCAACGACCAGTTTAGCAAACAGCTAGAAGCGCCACTAGCAGATAGTGTCATGCTATTGCCACCTAGCATAGAAGAAACACGAAAGGCTATCCGTTGGCTGAAAAATAACAAGGCACCCGGAACCGACGGAATTGCAGCCGAACTGGTCAAGAATGGAGGTGCACGACTAGAAAACGAGATTCACCAAATTGTTACTGAGGTGTGGGATAGCGAATCGATGCCTTGTGATTGGAATCTCGGCATCATCTACCTCGTATACAAGAAGGGAGACAGGTTGGACTGCAACAACTACAGGGGTATTACGGTGTTGCATACTGCCTATAAAATATTCTCCCTGATCCTTCAGGATCGCCTTGTCCCACACGTCGAAGAGATCATCGGAAACTATCAAAGAGGATTCCGAAACGGAAAATCGACCACTGATCAGATCTTCACCATGCGGCAGATCTTGGAGAAGATGGCTGAATACAGACACGACACATACCATCTCTTCATAGACTTTAAAGCCGCATATGATAGCATAGCCAGGGTAAAACTGTACGACGCTATGAGCTCATTTGGAATCCCGGCCAAACTGATAAGGCTAGTTAGAATGACTATGACCAACGTCACATGCCAGGTGAGGGTGGATGGAAAACGCTCAGGACCTTTTGCTACCACCAAAGGTCTGCGCCAGGGGGACGGGCTTGCTTGTATCCTTTTCAACCTGGCGCTAGAGAGGGCCATCCGTGACTCGAGGGTGGAGACTACGGGAACCATCTTCTATAAGTCACCCCAGATCCTGGCATACGCTAAAGATATAGACATCATTGGTCTGCGGCTCTCCTATGTAGCAGAAGCCTACCAAGGGATCGAGCAGGCGGCAGAGAGCCTCGGATTGCAGATAAACGAGGCAAAGACCAAACTGATGGTGGCAACATCAGCGGGCCTACCAATAAATAATCAGAATCTACGTAGGCGTGACGTACAGATAGGTGAACGCACTTTTGAAGTCGTCCCAGAATTCACCTATCTTGGGTCAAAGGTCAGCAACGACAATAGCATAGAAGCTGAGTTGCGCGCAAGGATGCTGGCTGCCAACCGGTCATTCTACAGCCTGAAAAAGCAGTTCACCTCAAAGAACCTGTCGCGACGGACGTAGCTGGGACTATATAGTACCTATATAGTACCAGTACTCGCATACGCCTCTGAGACATGGACACTGTCCAAATCTGACGAAACCCTCTTAGCCGCGTTCGAGAGGAAGATGCTCAGAAGGATACTTGGCCCCGTATGTGTGGAAGGACAATGCAGGAGCCGCTATAATGACGAGCTATACGAGATGTACGGCGACCTTGTACAGCGTATAAAGCTCGCCAGGCTCCGGTGGGCTGGCCATGTTATACGCATGGAAACGGACGACCCAGCCCGTAAAGTCTTTTTAGGCCGTCCACAAGGACAGAGGAGGCGTGGTAGGCCCAAATTGAGGTGGCAAGATGGCGTGGAGGCGTCCGCCATTAAGGCCGGGATAACGGACTGGCAGACGAAGGCGCGGTTTTGGACCGTGAGCGGTTTTGGACACTCCTGAGGCAGGCCAAGACCGCAAAGCGGTTGTAGCGCCGGATAAGTCAAGTCATATAAAAACATAAAATATATCGGAATATAAATATACATTCAAATATCTATAATACAGGGTTTTCCAGTGGTTCTGATAACTTTGAGATGCTTAACGGACTCTATCGCACGGGAAGTGATACTTTTGGCGCGTTAGCGATAAATCTGTAACTTTACTGAACTTTATGTGACGGGAAGTGGATTCTTTGGCACCTTTTTTGGACAGGTCGTTTGGTGCCATTTGCCACCTGGGTTTTCGGATACATAAGGTGGTTGAAGTATTGCTATTTTCAATAATACACATCAATATAAAATTTGCACTATACAAGGCTATACACATTTATTAAAATTATGATGAAAGCATGATATGTTCTGTAAATTATCGAGTGATGTTATTTTACTTCAATTTATGTTGCTTTGTTATGGAAGAGTAATAACATTCAACTCAACTAGCGTTTATAAACATTCGCGAGTGAAATCATCTTCTGTCAATTCGAATGGGTGGGAAACAACTACAACAACAATTTTCCACAGCCAAACGCATTCCGAAAATATCGCTTCAAAAGAGGTTTCATGCTGTCGTGGCTGTGCTGTACCAAAACATAATAGTGCTAATTCGTGAATTTTATTGAAGCAGTATATAGTTTAGCCCATAATACTTGAAGCGGTTGTAGCGCCGGATAAGTAAGTACTTGAAGTAGTTGTAATTATTTACGTGTTCCGGATGTTACAATTGTTTCAATATAACCGAAATCATTGGATGCTGTTTGTGAAGATCGATTGTGTTATCATTTTACAAGCAAAAGTAAGTCATTTCATATCCAATGCCTATGAGCGCTTTGTCCTCTAATGACTTTGTTATATATACTATACAGCTCATATATTATTACAGACATGGAGCCCAATACTAGTGCAGCTGCACGACGTGTTGTAAAAACCACATCCGATAGCGACAGGAAGCGGGTCATAACGGCGTATGAAAATGGCTCAGCTCCATCAGCAAGAAGCCAAATGCTTAATATAAAGAGACCAACGGTGTATGGAATCATAAAAAAATACAATGCAACTTGGCAAATCGCTGCAGCTAAGCGTGGTGGCACCTTTAAAAAAATGTTGTCGCAGGATGCGGTAGAAAGTATTCGAACCTGGATTGACGAAGATTGTGCAATCACGCTGAAGGCACCTGCACAGAAAGTATTTGAAAGACACGGTGTACACGTTAGCATCTCAACTATAGCCAGGGAAGTTAAGGGCTTCAACTACTCCTTTAAAATGCTGCAAAAATACCTGAAAGGTAATTTCAACACAACCGCAACGATCGAGGAACGTTCCACATACGCCAGAAACTTCTACCAAACAACAAGGGCATTTCCTTTAAGCGGGTTAATATATTTGGATGAAGTGGGATTCAACGTGAGCATGCGGACAAGCAAGGGCAGATCTCAGAAAGGAACGCCAGCAGTAACCGTGGTTCCTCAAATCAGAACTAGAAATATATCGATAGTATGTGCAATGAATTCGAATGGGATCGTACATTACGTCACACACAACCAACCGGTAAACAGAGAGCTATTCACCAATTTTATTTATGAGCTTAAAGATATTTTGCGATCCAAAAACATAAATAGAAGCTATTTAATAATGGACAACGTTGCTTTCCACAAGAGCCAGTCCGTGCAGGAAGCTATAGGATCCGTTATAGACAAACTTCTCTATCTACCCCCATATTCTCCCTTTGTAAACCCGATAGAGAATATGTTTAGCAATTGGAAAAATTATGTAAAAGATCTAACTGCACTAATCACGACCAATTAATGGAAGCTATATGCAACGGAGCAAATTATGTTACCGCAGAAGATTGCGAAGGATTCATAAACAACATGTGGAACTACATGTCACGCTCTTTAAGCGGTGAATAAATTTTAGATTAGATTTATCTTTATTCTTTGATAGTTCCTTTAATAGAATTCCTGAAAAACATGCTGTGTAGTTTTCGTAACATTTATTATATTGGTTTTATTCAGTAGTTAAGATAGATGAGATTTATTAGTAGTAGTTAAGTCGATTAATACTTAAATGGAAAAACCGTACTCCAAAACTTTTCCTCAAAATGTGCTGTGCAGTTTCCTAAACATTTATTACGTTTTTTTTCATTAGTTAAGTTCTTAATCTTTAGATGGAAAAACGATAATCAAGAGTTCCTTGAAAACGTGCTGTGCAGTTTTCTCATCATTAATTATTTTTTAGTCAGTAGTAAATATCTTGATTGTTAGATGGAAGATGATACGCAAAGAGTTCGTTGAATAAATGACAATGCAATTTTTGAACATTTTTTTAAATCAGTTTGTTAAAATGCTGAAAGAAAAACTAAGCTGTTTGCATTCTTAAATCAGCTTTTATTTACGACAAAACTCTGCCAGTATATGCCATCGTCAGGATGCCCGGATCGCCATACAACACAACATGCTCCTGATTCATTCTTCTACTCCACACTTTCTGTTCAAACATACCGCTAAAGATGACCCTTAGTAGCACTCGTGTCCGTAGTAGTGATGGGAGAACTCTACAAAAGCCTGGTTCAATTCCGAATGACTTCGCCAAAGACGAAAGCGCCTCAGAAAAGTTGGTGCAAAACTCCAGACTCTGAACCATCCGAAGCCGCTTCATCGGGATCAGCAAGACGAAATTAGGACAATATCAAAGATTAAGACAGCGTGCAGTACAAGTGCTTTAAAATCGTCTGAGCCACTCGGAGTAAAGACAGCACCAGCTGGTGCGCGAATGTTGAATGTGTTATAAAAATATAATAAAGCATAATTAAAAATTATACTGAAGAATATAATGAAACGTGGTTCCGACGAAGAAAATATGCAAATCCACTTGTACTGCACGCTGTCTTAATCTTTGATATTGTCCTAATTTCGTCTTGCTGATCCCGATGAAGCGGCTTCGGATGGTTCAGAGTCTGGAGTTTTGCACCAACTTTTCTGAGGCGCTTTCGTCTTTGGCGAAGTCATTCGGAATTGAACCAGGCTTTTGTAGAGTTCTCCCATCACTACTACGGACACGAGTGCTGCTAAGGGTCATCTTTAGCGGTATGTTTGAACAGAAAGTGTGGAGTAGAAGAATGAATCAGGAGCATGTTGTGTTGTATGGCGATCCGGGCATCCTGACGATGGCATATACTGGCAGAGTTTTGTCGTAAATAAAAGCTGATTTAAGAATGCAAACAGCTTAGTTTTTCTTTCAGCATTTTAACAAACTGATTTAAAAAAATGTTCAAAAATTGCATTGTCATTTATTCAACGAACTCTTTGCGTATCATTTTCCATCTAACAATCAAGATATTTACTACTGACTAAAAAAATAATTAATGATGAGAAAACTGCACAGCACGTTTTCAAGGAACTCTTGATTATCGTTTTTCCATCTAAAGATTAAGAACTTAACTAATGAAAAAAAAAAACGTAATAAATGTTTAGGAAACTGCACAGCACATTTTGAGGAAAAGTTTTTGGAGTACGGTTTTTCCATTTAAGTATTAATCGACTTAACTACTACTAATAAATCTCATCTATCTTAACTACTGAATAAAACCAATATAATAAATGTTACGAAAACTACACAGCATGTTTTTCAGGAATTCTATTAAAGGAACTATCAAAGAATAAAGATAAATCTAATCTAATATTTCTTCACCGCTTAAAGAGCGTGACATGTAGTTCCACATGTTGTTTATGAATCCTTCGCAATCTTCTGCGGTAACATAATTTGCTCCGTTGCATATAGCTTCCATTAATTGGTCGTGATTAGTGCAGTTAGATCTTTTTACATAATTTTTCCAATTGCTAAACATATTCTCTATCGGGTTTACAAAGGGAGAATATGGGGGTAGATAGAGAAGTTTGTCTATAACGGATCCTATAGCTTCCTGCACGGACTGGCTCTTGTGGAAAGCAACGTTGTCCATTATTAAATAGCTTCTATTTATGTTTTTGGATCGCAAAATATCTTTAAGCTCATAAATAAAATTGGTGAATAGCTCTCTGTTTACCGGTTGGTTGTGTGTGACGTAATGTACGATCCCATTCGAATTCATTGCACATACTATCGATATATTTCTAGTTCTGATTTGAGGAACCACGGTTACTGCTGGCGTTCCTTTCTGAGATCTGCCCTTGCTTGTCCGCATGCTCACGTTGAATCCCACTTCATCCAAATATATTAACCCGCTTAAAGGAAATGCCCTTGTTGTTTGGTAGAAGTTTCTGGCGTATGTGGAACGTTCCTCGATCGTTGCGGTTGTGTTGAAATTACCTTTCAGGTATTTTTGCAGCATTTTAAAGGAGTAGTTGAAGCCCTTAACTTCCCTGGCTATAGTTGAGATGCTAACGTGTACACCGTGTCTTTCAAATACTTTCTGTGCAGGTGCCTTCAGCGTGATTGCACAATCTTCGTCAATCCAGGTTCGAATACTTTCTACCGCATCCTGCGACAACATTTTTTTAAAGGTGCCACCACGCTTAGCTGCAGCGATTTGCCAAGTTGCATTGTATTTTTTTATGATTCCATACACCGTTGGTCTCTTTATATTAAGCATTTGGCTTCTTGCTGATGGAGCTGAGCCATTTTCATACGCCGTTATGACCCGCTTCCTGTCGCTATCGGATGTGGTTTTTACAACACGTCGTGCAGCTGCACTAGTATTGGGCTCCATGTCTGTAATAATATATGAGCTGTATAGTATATATAACAAAGTCATTAGAGGACAAAGCGCTCATAGGCATTGGATATGAAATGACTTACTTTTGCTTGTAAAATGATAACACAATCGATCTTCACAAACAGCATCCAATGATTTCGGTTATATTGAAACAATTGTAACATCCGGAACACGTAAATAATTACAACTACTTCAAGTACTTACTTATCCGGCGCTACAACCGCTTCAAGTATTATGGGCTAAACTATATACTGCTTCAATAAAATTCACGAATTAGCACTATTATGTTTTGGTACAGCACAGCCACGACAGCATGAAACCTCTTTTGAAGCGATATTTTCGGAATGCGTTTGGCTGTGGAAAATTGTTGTTGTAGTTGTTTCCCACCCATTCGAATTGACAGAAGATGATTTCACTCGCGAATGTTTATAAATGCTAGTTGAGTTGAATGTTATTACTCTTCCATAACAAAGCAACATAAATTGAAGTAAAATAACATCACTCGATAATTTACAGAACATATCATGCTTTCATCATAATTTTAATAAATGTGTATAGCCTTGTATAGTGCAAATTTTATATTGATGTGTATTATTGAAAATAGCAATACTTCAACCACCTTATGTATCCGAAAACCCAGGTGGCAAATGGCACCAAACGACCTGTCCAAAAAAGGTGCCAAAGAATCCACTTCCCGTCACATAAAGTTCAGTAAAGTTACAGATTTATCGCTAACGCGCCAAAAGTATCACTTCCCGTGCGATAGAGTCCGTTAAGCATCTCAAAGTTATCAGAACCACTGGAAAACCCTGTATTATAGATATTTGAATGTATATTTATATTCCGATATATTTTATGTTTTTATATGACTTGACTTATCCGGCGCTACAACCGCTTTGCGGTCTTGGCCTGCCTCAGGAGTGTCCAAAACCGCTCACGGTCCAAAACCGCGCCTTCGTCTGCCAGTCCGTTATCCCGGCCTTAATGGCGGACGCCTCCACGCCATCTTGCCACCTCAATTTGGGCCTACCACGCCTCCTCTGTCCTTGTGGACGGCCTAAAAAGACTTTACGGGCTGGGTCGTCCGTTTCCATGCGTATAACATGGCCAGCCCACCGGAGCCTGGCGAGCTTTATACGCTGTACAAGGTCGCCGTACATCTCGTATAGCTCGTCATTATAGCGGCTCCTGCATTGTCCTTCCACACATACGGGGCCAAGTATCCTTCTGAGCATCTTCCTCTCGAACGCGGCTAAGAGGGTTTCGTCAGATTTGGACAGTGTCCATGTCTCAGAGGCGTATGCGAGTACTGGTACTATATAGGTACTATATAGTCCCAGCTACGTCCGTCGCGACAGGTTCTTTGAGGTGAACTGCTTTTTCAGGCTGTAGAATGACCGGTTGGCAGCCAGCATCCTTGCGCGCAACTCAGCTTCTATGCTATTGTCGTTGCTGACCTTTGACCCAAGATAGGTGAATTCTGGGACGACTTCAAAAGTGCGTTCACCTATCTGTACGTCACGCCTACGTAGATTCTGATTATTTATTGGTAGGCCCGCTGATGTTGCCACCATCAGTTTGGTCTTTGCCTCGTTTATCTGCAATCCGAGGCTCTCTGCCGCCTGCTCGATCCCTTGGTAGGCTTCTGCTACATAGGAGAGCCGCAGACCAATGATGTCTATATCTTTAGCGTATGCCAGGATCTGGGGTGACTTATAGAAGATGGTTCCCGTAGTCTCCACCCTCGAGTCACGGATGGCCCTCTCTAGCGCCAGGTTGAAAAGGATACAAGCAAGCCCGTCCCCTGGCGCAGACCTTTGGTGGTAGCAAAAGGTCCTGAGCGTTTTCCATCCACCCTCACCTGGCATGTGACGTTGGTCATAGTCATTCTAACTAGCCTTATCAGTTTGGCCGGGATTCCAAATGAGCTCATAGCGTCGTACAGTTTTACCCTGGCTATGCTATCATATGCGGCTTTAAAGTCTATGAAGAGATGGTATGTGTCGTGTCTGTATTCAGCCATCTTCTCCAAGATCTGCCGCATGGTGAAGATCTGATCAGTGGTCGATTTTCCGTTTCGGAATCCTCTTTGATAGTTTCCGATGATCTCTTCGACGTGTGGGACAAGGCGATCCTGAAGGATCAGGGAGAATATTTTATAGGCAGTATGCAACACCGTAATACCCCTGTAGTTGTTGCAGTCCAACCTGTCTCCCTTCTTGTATACGAGGTAGATGATGCCGAGATTCCAATCACAAGGCATCGATTCGCTATCCCACACCTCAGTAACAATTTGGTGAATCTCGTTTTCTAGTCGTGCACCTCCATTCTTGACCAGTTCGGCTGCAATTCCGTCGGTTCCGGGTGCCTTGTTATTTTTCAGCCAACGGATAGCCTTTCGTGTTTCTTCTATGCTAGGTGGCAATAGCATGACACTATCTGCTAGTGGCGCTTCTAGCTGTTTGCTAAACTGGTCGTTGAGTAATTCATCAAAGTACTGAGCCCACCAGGAGAGGACCTCTGGCTGGTTACTAACCAGATCTCCCTCCCTGTTGCGACAGCAGGTAACCTTAGGTACACTGGTGGACATTAAAATAGGAAAAAAAATTTGTGTGTTTTTTTTTGCGTGCACTAGGTGTGTCATCGCCAACAGTTCGAGGCGTACTGAATTTGTAATAGCCGAATTTTGCCTTTTATACTCTCATTTTTGGTGCGCTACTTATCTGAGTTTTGAGTGCCGGCAGCGTTTTGCGGCAGTATAAAAGGAGAGCCAAACCGTGTTGTGCTTCATTCTTCCATCAGTGGTCAAGGTGAAAGGTTGCTGTTTAAAAATTCCACAAGTTCATCATGGGTCGCGGAAAGCACTGCACACCAGAGGAGCGAAAACACATTCAAGGCTGTATCGTGAGAACGTGCCAATCAAGACAATCTGCAAGGCGTTCGGCCGTTCGCGGACGTTTGTGGACAACGCCATTCGTAGCGAGGCTACGGGTAAATCGACAGGTCGTCCGCGAAAAACAACGGCCGACGTTGATGCGCAGATTGTTGAGATGATCAGGGCGGATCCTTTCAAAACTTGCGCTCGTATCAAGCAGGAGCTTGGTTTGCAAGTTTCGGCGAAAACGGTGTCTCGCCGTTTACACGCCGCTGGGTTCTGTGCCCGGAGACCGAGGAAGGTTCGTAAACTGCAGCCGCACCACGTAGAAGCGCGCATTCGGTTTGCCGAAGAACATTTAGCAGCATCCATCTTTTGGTGGAGCAAAATCATTTTTTCGGATGAGTCCAGAATCAATCTGGATGGTTCGGACGGCATTAAATACGTCTGGCGCTTTCCTAATCAGGCGTATCATCCGAAAAATACGATAAAAACCCTTAGTCACGGAGGCGGCCACGTAATGGTGTGGGGTTGCTTCTCCTGGCACGGCACGGGTCCTTTGTTCCGTGTCAACGGGACACTGAACTCGGAAGGGTATAGAAAAATACTTAGTCGTGAGATGTTGCCATACGCCCGACAACAATTCGGAGACGAAGAGCATTACATCTTTCAACATGATAACGACTCTAAGCACACATCGCGAACAGTTAAATGTTATTTGGCAAACCAGGATGTGCAAGTTCTACCGTGGCCTGCGTTGAGTCCTGACCTCAACCCGATTGAAAATCTGTGGTCAACTCTCAAGCGTCAGCTTAAGAACCAGCCTGCACGTTCAGCCGATGATCTATGGACACGCTGCGAGGTTATGTGGGAACGCATACCCAGAAGCGAATGCCGTAAGCTCATCGGCGATATGGCCAAACGCTGTCAGGAAGTGATAGCGAATAACGGTCACCAGATTGACCGTTAGAATGTGTTTTCGCTCAGTGGAACACCGCAACACCTCCTCCCAACAACCACTTAAACAGTCCTTTTCAGGGCTACCAAATATTTCTGACAAGAACTATGTCTTTCGGTCACAGAAAAAAGTTCCTTTTTTTATGTCCACCAGTGTACCTTTTTTGCTTTTTCTATTTCATTTTTGGCTATCTTGTTTGCTTCTTGGTACTTCAAAGCTAGGTATGAAGTACCCGAGTTTTTACTGATAGTGGGGGCCTTCACGATTCTAGTTAGTTTTTTGTATGGAGTTTGACAGTTGGAGGCTGAAATCATGTAAACAATCCATACAAAAAACTAGCCTGCGATTTTCAGTCTAGAAAATTTTAGCCTAAAAGCTAGAATTAGATTCGAGTACCTGCTCGAAAACACGGTGTTTATTTATTTATTTATTTATTATAGAGTATCGAGCCTCCATGGCCTACATACACAATTAAAACTAATGTCTTATAAACTATGTGTTCCTAAAATTAGACGTAATGCAATCTCGAATGACGCTAGTACATTTCGGTACACTAAAGGACAGGTCTACAAAATTTGAAAATAAATTAAAATTCTTGGACATTAATAACAACGGATCCCTAGCACAGAAAAGACGATAACGAAAGTCAGTTATTAAAAATTGTCGAGTTCTTAAAGGTCTAGTAGGGACATACAAATTTACATGACTTAGCAATAGAGGTGCATCGATTCTTCCAGTTAATAGTTTGAACATAAAAATTCCTTGGGCAACCATTCTTCTCTTTTCCAAAGTTTCAAGCCCTAACAACTGACACCTCGTATGATAAGCTGGTAGCACGTCGTTAAGTCTCCACGGAAGCCGCTCAATAGCTACCCGGGTAAATTTTCGCTGGATCCTCTCAAGCCTCTCAATTCTAGTGACTTGCTCCGGAAACCAAGCAACTGAAGCGTACTCAATCAAAGGACGAACAAGGCAACAGTAAAGTGATTTTAAACAGAGAGGGTCATGAAACATTTTGCTACTTCTAATTATGTGTCCAAGAGTCCTGTTAGCCCTAGCAATTACGTCGTCAAATTGTTTGTCTAAAACAAGTTTCGTGTCTAATATAATGCCTAAGTCCCTAACAGTTTCAGATCGAGGCAATAAAGTGTCAGAAAGAATATAATTAAAACATAATGGAGTTCTCGCACGAGTAAACGAAATGACCGAGCACTTACTAACATTGAGTGACAAACAGTTTAAGGAACACCAAAGGTTAAAAACAGAAAGAAAGCCTTGTAATCGGAGACAGTCAATAGAACTACGCACAGGAAAGTACATTTTAAGGTCATCTGCGTACAGTAGCACCGGGCAGTCAGGTATAGCGTAAACAATGTCATTAATAAAGAGATTAAATAATAGAGGCCCTAAAATGCTGCCTTGAGGAACACCAGAGACCCTGCTAAATTCCCTAGAGATGCAATCTCCAATCTTAATACGTACTGAACGACGCGACAGATACGAATTCAGCCACCTAACTATGCTGATATGAAAACCAAGTTTTAAAAGTTTGCTAGTCAAGGTATGGATATTGACGCTATCGAAAGCAGAGTGAAAATCAGTGTAAACAGTATCTACTTGGAACCCTTTGTCTAGCTGCTTGTAAGTAAAATGCAAGAACTGCACTAGGTTTGTGACGGTGGAGCGTCCAGGTAGGAAGCCATGTTGCAAAGGTGTAAATATGTTAATAGCACCATGCATTATATGTTTATGGACTAATAATTCGAACAGCTTACTGGGAGCACATAGCATCGAAATAGCTCGATAATTTGAGATGGAAGTTCTGTCGCCTTTTTGTAAACGGGAAATATCCATGACTTTTTCCATAGGTCAGGGAAGAAACCAGTGCGAAGTGAATTATTAAAAATGGATGCTAGTGGTGAAGCCAATTCATCGATGCATGATACGATAACTATTCCCGGAATGTTATCGGGTCCAGAGGCTAAGGAGGGTTTCAGCTTTGAAGCCATTGAACGAACATCATCGATAGTAAAAGAAGGCAATAAAATGTCAACGGAGTCTTGTGCCACGAAACGTAACGCTTCCTCTACCTTCTGGTTTTGTTCGGGAAAGCTCGTGCAGCTACGCGCAAACAGCTCAGCAAAACCATTACATATTTCTCGCGTGTCAGTAAACAATCGACCATCAAGTGTCATGCATGATGGGAGGGAAGTACGTTTCATCTTACGGTCCATAAAGTTCCAAAATGATTTTGGACATGCCCGAATGGATATCTGGACACGGCGAATGTAATTAGCATACAATTTTCGGTTATGAAACTTGAAGATTCTTGCAGCCTCCAGGAAATTGCTTCTATCGGCTTCATTGCGTGTACGACTGAATATACGATACGCAGAACGACGCATTCTTTCTAACCTTTTAAGGTATCTAGTGCACCATGGTTGAGAATTTGTAAATATTCGTTTAGGTACGAATTGCTCAATAATGTCTGACACTGCTGACGTAAGGTATTCAGAAGCAGCTTCTACATCCATGTTTCGAAGTCCAGTCCAATCAGTGTCCCTCAACGCTTGCTTTATGCTAACAAAATCAGCTCTGGCAAAATTATAAGCAGATACAGCACCAGGCAAGACTATGCCGGAATTATCGTCTGAACTAGTGTGGGAAAACTGCAGCTTGATTTCCAATGGTGGATGGTGGTTATCAACCGGAACAATCGCGACAAGGGAGACATAGACTGACTGCACAGGCACGCTATCTTCAAGATCATTTGAAACAAACACAAGATCCAATTGCCTTCCTATGTCATTTACTATGCCACTGATTTGTTTTAAGCAATGATAATTTATCAAATCCAAAAAGCGATTTTGACCAGGCATGGATGACGCGGGTTCATAGTGCCTATCGATAGCACGCCAGGAGATCATTGGTTGGTTGAAGTCACCCAACAGACACATCGTATCGTTGTCGTTCATAGAAACACTCACACTATCAAGAGCCTCGTCGAGAGCAGTCATAGTTGCAGTATTTGTACTAAGGTCAGGAGGGATGTAACTTACACCGACAAATATTTTACTTGAAGGCAACAGGATTTTAACCCAGCAGTGTTCGATACTCGTTATATTGGTGTGCACAGGAAGGCATTTGAGACGTTTGGAAACAGCAATCAGGACACCACCACCTATCTGTCTGGCACTGTTATTAGCATTTCTATCGCTTCTATAGATAGCGTATTTGTCACAGATTACTTGCTGCGAAAGTATGGTATCATCAAGCCATGTTTCTGTGAGAACAATAATATCATGATCAAGCTCACTAGAAGCAATGTACACATCCTCAAGTTTAGTGCGTAGTCCATGAACGTTTTGGTAATAAATGCTAAGGTCATTATTCGTCATTGTTCGTCCTTGATTATTACGGCAGGCGACCCTGTAGGATTGACATGATAGTCATGCGATTGTGTGAGTGTAGTGTCCGTTCTATGGCGATGGTTTGTTTTGGTCTCACGATCATCAAGCTGCGTGCGCCCTTCGTCAAGCACTGCCTCAGCAGAAAGAATATCGTTTGTTGCTGGAAGAACATTCGTCAGGTAAGTGCAATTAACATTCACTAAAGTTGTTTCAGCGCCAGTGTTCCTCGATTCATGAGTCATGTCAGGATTATTTGTGTGACTGTGAGTGTGTGCAATGCGCGTGAAATGAATACCGGAAAATATTAGTGGGTCTACGGTGTTGGTGAAGTGCGTGGAGTGTGTGCCGATAAAATTGTGTGGTCCAGCAGTGGCGGTGACCGAATATTTAGCACCGTATGCAAAGTTGGTGTTGTTTACATTTATCCCAAGGTGCATTAAAGAGATCTGGTGATGGAATCTATAATCAAAGTGAATGTAGTCGAGGTGGTCTCATGGCATGTTTTCATAATTAATTTTGAACATCACTTTTTGACAGTACGGGTGAACACTTTTTCTCAAACAAGCTTTCTGGAGGATTGACGAATACTCAAAACACCCTTACAATCTTCATTCAGAAGCAGAAGCGATAAAAATCAGCTTTCTAAATTCATACACCTTGGAATAAGCCCACCTGTATATTGTACTCACTTAGATAGCTGCTCGAAAACTGCTATACAATGGAAATAGCTGACAGGCTGAAATTTCAGCCTACGAGCTTCAAACGGAAAGGGCCCCAGTGCTGGCTTTCCTCAATTTCCGTAGAGATTTCTTCGTGCTGTTATTGCTTTTTCAACCGAGTCATTCCACCATGGTACCGACTTTTTGGGAATTTTGCCTGACGTTCGTGGGATGCTTAATTCTGCTGCCTTAAGAATAATACTGCAAACACTATCAACCAAAAGCAGTGTCGACCCATCAATAACCCTGTCGATAAGAAAACGATAACTAGACCAATCAGCCTCATTATACTTCCGACGTGGTCGCAACTTTGGCCGCGTATCCCCATGCTTATCAAAAATGAGAATGGGGAGGTGATCACTACCGTGCAAATCCTCTTCTATTACCAAACTGAATTGTTCAGTGTGTAGCATATCTGCTATACAGAACTAATTATAATACACACTATCAGCTATAGACACATTGGAAAGCCAAATCACACCATTGTAACACATTCATTATAACACACTCAGTAAATCAGATCATACCATACACACCCGGAAGAGCTCAGGCCACACCGTTCATATAAAAACAATTGTGACACACTTAACAGAACCAACCGAAACGTACAACATAAACAATTGTGACACACTTAACAGAACCAACCGAAACGTACAACATAAGCAGGAACAGTTTATGCATTATAACCCAAAACAGGAACTTAGTGACAAGAACCATCGTTCTTGTCAACAAAAGACAAACGTAACTAGCTGAGTGAAAACAATAACTTTTCAACATACAACCCGGAACCAAATGTGAGAAACCCTTAACTTCTTTTGAGTATAAATAAAACCAACTCCGATCATGGCAAGTCAGATTCGTTCGGACTGTCAAGATAGGACATTACGCTGCCCAAAAATCTTCGCCTTCCAACTTATTTCAAGAGTTTAGTTATGTCCCCTTCCCAAGGTAAGGCTTCTAAACTCCAACGTTTCCAGTAAGGGAAACCTCCTAAAGGTTTCTATGATCGCCTGGACGATCAAGTGTCGAAAAGTCCGCTCGAACGAAGTTTTATTCCACCTCGGCTCATGTCAGCGAAACACTGACCTACCGCGACGGTACTCGAAGTACAGTTGTACGATCATCGCATTACATGGCGACCGTAGCTATCGTCCGAACATATTACATGGCGACCGTGACCTTAATCTGCAATCGACAGGCAGAAGTGTAAGCAAATTATTTCAAGTAAAATGTGATACGTACAACGGTAACGTAAAGCTAAAGTGTCGTGTGACGAACCAAAAGTATTGTGACCATAACCGGCATTCGGCGGAAAGTGAAAAAAAAGTGTCAAATGTGCAATTTTTTTTTTACGGAACATTCATCAACGCAGCTGGCGCAAGTAACCCATATGTAAACAAAAGCAATAACGATGAAAGAACAGCTACAAGCAAGTTTCGTACAGTGCAGAATGAAAAGAAAAAACATTTAGTGCAGTGTAAGTGCAAATTGAATGTTTAATTGACGAACAAACATTAACCGTACACAGTGATGTGAGAACCTACCTAAATGTGTAAAAACGTATTAACGCTTATGCGATCGGTTTACCTAGTAGAGTAACCTTGAAATGGGAAACTATAGAAAAAAATGCTAACTTTTAACAACAACCCCAGTTCAGCACAGTACAGTGTAGCAATCTATACGATTCTTGGAGCAAGTGATATGGAATAATAAAGTGCAGTGCAAAACAAGTTGTGATCAGCGTGATTGAATGGAACAACCGTTCCCAACGTGGAAGACGAAAAGACAAGGCGAGCCCACTGCCCAATCTGGATTGGCAGACGAGAATGAACAAGTGTCCCAACCCCGACAAGACATCGAGCGACAACTGATGACATCGTGGAAATTCACACCAAGCACCGATTAAACTGCAAGCACCAGTATAAATACAGCGTAGAATCAGCAGCAACAAAATGCACGTCGCATATTCCATTAAGGTACTGTAACTTTAAAATATGGTCAAATGGGTTTTAAAAGCTAGGAAATAGGAAATAGGAAGTAATTGAAAACAATATGAAAAGGAATGATTACTATAAGCGATAAAATCGAAATTTTGAAATATATATTTAAAAAATACAGGATCCTAATCAAAGAACTTGTACAAGAACACAACTAAGAATTAAAGCTGAAGAAACATTTAAAGAAATTCAAAATGACATCGAAAAAATAGATACAAATATACTTTTAACAAACTATTAGAATTTAGCAAAATTTCTAATGCATTAATACAAAATATCATTGCTATGAGCACATCAAAACCAACGACGATTCACGTAACAAGTCATCTGATTTTTCTACAAATAGCTCAGAGGATAAAAATATCAATTTAACACTGTTAACATCCAGTAGATTATCATTTAAACTCTTAGCTCAGATCATATTTGTCTTACTAAAGCTGCAGAAAAAATTAAAATGGCTAATTTTGATATTAAAACAGCCACAGGTCTTGTACCCACATATGACGGGTCACCCGATACCTTTAATGCATTTGAGGACGCTTCAACGCTATTGTTCGAGTTAAATCCAAACCATGAAGAAATGCTCGTAAAATTCATAAGAACCAGACTGACTGGTAAGGCTAGAATAGGGTTACCTAGCAATATAACGACTTTTAATGAATTAATCAGTGATATAAAGAGAAGATGTGAAGAAAAAACAACACCTGATAAAGTAATAGCAAAACTAAAATCCATAAAAACAAGGGATGCACAATCAATTTGCAATGAGGTCGAACTACTTTCAGAAAAACTAAAGGTAATTTATCTTAAACAAGGAATTCCAGAAAAAATAGCTAACGATATGGCAATTAAAACAGGTATCGACACACTTAAAGAAAAGGTAGCAAACTCTGAAACTAAAATACTGTTGAAGGCAGGTACTTTTGCGACAATAACCGATGCAACACAGAAAGTAATGGAGAATGAAAGTGAAGAAACAAACAGAACTACTAATGTCCTTAACATAAATACACAACGCTACAATAGAAACTATCCTAGAAACCAAGGTAATCAGAATAGGAACAATCAAAACAACTATGGTCCAAATCCAAACCAACCCTACAGAAACTACTATAATAACAGAAATAATAATAGCTTCAATAATCGAAATAATAACAATAGCAACTACAACAACAATCAGCGAAATAATATTCGCTATAACAACAGATTTATTCAGGGATACAATAATGAAAGATACAACTCCAACTTCAATGGTAATCAGAACAGACCAAACAAAAACCTAAGGGCAATAACAAATGGAGAAACAGGGCAACAACAACGAAACATATACCATACTACAGCTCAGATACAGGAAGTGGAGGAAAACAATTTTTAGACCAACAGGAGTCAACTCAAACCCTAGATCAATTTACTCATTAGAGCTAAATGGAGTTGATTATATAAAGATTAGATTGAGCATTGCAAATAATGAAACATCAATATTACTAGTTGATACAGGAGCATCAATTTCTTTATTTAAAGCAAGCAAGTTAAAGAAAAATCATGGCCCAATACGTTCAGACTCAATATCATTAACTGGGATAACTAACACACCAATTTATTCAAAAGGAAGTACAACATGCACTATATATTTCAACAATCTAGAATTGGAACACGATTTTGTATTAGTTCCAGATGAATTCAACATAGGAGCAGATGGTATATTAGGCAGAGACTTTTACAAATTATACAGATGTTCAATTAATTATCATTTGGAAATGCTTACATTCACGTGTCAGGGAGAAGAAATTCAGCATAACATTGAAGAAGATGATGGAAAAGGATTTATTTTGCCAATCAGAAGTGAAGTGGTACGTAAAGTATATCTTCCAAACATTACAGAGGATACTATAGTCTTCGCACAAGAAATTCAACCAGGAGTATTCTGTGGCAGCACTATTATTTCAAAGGATAATCAGTTAATTAAATTCATCAATACAAGGCAGAGAAATATTTACATAACAAACGCAGAATTTAAACCCATTACAGAACCATTAGCAAATTATGAAGTGAAACAAGTGAATAACAAAGTAGGAGAAATTAATAATGATAGATTGCAAAAACTATTACAAAAATTAAAGTGGATAAAATCCCCACTACAGAAATTTATAATTTGAAGAAAATCGTAACTGACTATAACGATATATTTTGCGTAGAGGATGATCCCATTACTACAAATAACTTTTACCCTCAGAAAATTGAATTAAAGGATAATATTCCTACGTATATACCGAATTATAAACAAATATACTCACAGGCTGATGAAATACAAAATCAGGTAGACAAAATGCTTAAGAATGACATAATTGAACACTCAGTCTCCCCATATAACTCACCTATATTATTGGTTCCAAAGAAATCAACGGATGATAATAAAAATGGAGACTTGTAGTAGATTTCAGGCAGCTAAACAAAAGGTTATACCAGATAAATTTCCATTACCAAGAATAGATACAATATTAGATCAGCTAGGGAGAGCAAAATATTTTAGCACCCTTGATCTCATGTCAGGATTCCATCAAATACCTTTAGAAAATGATTCAAGAAAATTTACAGCTTTTTCAACCGGATCAGGGCATTACCAATTTAAACGTATGCCGTTCGGTTTAAACATTAGCCCCAACAGCTTTCAACGCATGATGGCTATCGCTATGGCAGGATTAACTCCTGAGCTAGCATTTGTATATATAGACGATATAATCGTCACTGGCTGCAGTGCACGGCAGCACATCGGTAACATAGTTAAGGTTTTTGATAGGTTAAGGTCTTACAATTTAAAATTAAATCCAGAAAAATGTTCATTTTTCAAAACAGAAGTTACTTATCTAGGTCATAAAATAACAGATAAGGGTATATACCCAGACGATTCTAAGTTTGAAACAATTAGAAACTTCCCTTTACCTAAAAATGCAGATGAAGTACGAAGATTTGTTGCATTTTGTAATTATTATCGTAAATTTGTACAGAATTTTGCAAAAATTGCTAAACCTTTAAATAACTTAATTAAGAAAAATGTCAAGTTTATTTGGACAGATGTATGCCAAAAAGCATTTAATAGTTTAAAAGAAAGCCTTTTGTCTCCAGCAGTCTTGAAGTATCCGGATTTTACTAAAGAATTCATACTAACAACTGATGCTTCAGATGTAGCATGTGGAGCAGTTCTTTCTCAAATCACAGATGGAAAAGATCACCCAATCGCGTATGCAAGCAAAAGCTTCACGCAAGGAGAAAAGAATAAGCCTATCATAGAAAAAGAACTTACAGCAATTCACGGGCAATCAATTATTTCAAACCATATTTATACGGCAGAAAATTCACCGTAAAAACAGATCATAGACCATTAGTATAACTTTTGGTATGAAAAACCCAACATCTAAACTAACAAGAATGAGACTAGATTTAGAAGAATTTGATTTTAAAATAGAATTTTTAGCAGGTAAAACTAACGTAGTAGCAGATGCTTTATCCAGAATTATAACTGATTCTGATGAGCTTAAAGCATAAATTCTTAAAAATAAATCAGATATATCAAATCCTATCTTAATGGTAAATACTAGAGCTATGATAAAGAAAAACAACGTTGTAGAAAACAAAGAAAACAAAAAGAAAAAGGAAGAAATAATAGAAGAATATAATCCAACAAACATGTATGAAACAGACAGGCCATCTGATACAACTAAAATGTTGAAAATGAAATCAAACATTAACGAAAAAGATGAATTTATTAAGCTCGTGATATACAATCACAATTACTACAAAGCGCTGGGAAAATTTAAAATACCCATAACTTCTGCGAAGCAAAGTCAAACACTAGAGTTTGTACTGCATGAATCATGCCTAATCGCTAGAAAGTATCACAAGAATTTAGCAATTGCATCGAATGACAGATTATTCGAATTTTACTCAATGTCGACCATAAAAGAAATAATTAACAAAATGATAACAGACGTTCACATCGTCGTATTTACACCACCTAGACTGGTAGAAGATACAGAAGAACAGATCAAAATATTGTCCAATTTCCACACAACACCATCTGGAGGTCATATAGGACAATTCAAGCTGTATAGTAAGATAAAGGATAAATTCAAATGGAAAAATATGAAAGCGGATCAAGTATGTAAAAGTTGTAAAGCATGCGCAACTAATAAGATCTTAAAACATACTAAAGAGGAAACTGTTGTGACGACAACACCCTCTAAACCTTTTAACATCATAACGATTGATACCGTAGGCCCTTTACCAAAAACAGCAAATAATAATCGATACGCAGTTACGATCCAATGCGAATTATCGAAATAGATCATAATCATCCCGATTCCAAACAAAGAAGCAAATACTATAGCAAAAGCATTAGTAGAAAATTTTATTCTTACATTTGGAAACTTTTTAGAAATGAGATCAGATCAAGGACTCCGAATATAACAATGAAATTTTGGCACAAATATCAAAAATATTAGAAATCAAACAAACATTTGCAGCAGCTTATCATCCACAAACAATAGGATCTTTAGAGCGAAACCATAGAAGTTTAAATGAATATTTACGAAGTTACACCAATGAGCATCATGATGACTGGGATCAATGGACTAAATTTTATGAATTCGTTTATAACACATCAGTACATAGCACAACTAATTTCACACCTTTCGAATTAATTTTTGGCAGACAAGCTAATTTACCACAAGAATTATATAAAACAAAAGTAGAGCCATTATACAATATAGAACAATACTACAATGAAATGAAGTTTAAATTACAAAAATCACATGAAATTGCAAAACAAAAACTTATTCAAGCAAAATTACAACGTCAAGCAAAATTGAATGAAAATGTAAACAAATTAAACATACGAATAGGAGATTATGTCTATTTAACAAACGAAAATAGAAGGAAATTAGATCCAGCTTATATAGGACCATTTACAGTCGTAGAAATTACAAATACGAACTGCGTTATAAAACACAATCGAACAAGAAAAACCACAACAGTACATAAAAACAGATTAAAACATTTTTAGTGAATAATGCACTCTTTCGTATAAACTCAATCGTACATTATTCAAAAAGGGTGGAGGTGTAGCATATCTGCTATACAGAACTAATTATAATACACACTATCAGCTATAGACACATTGGAAAGCCAAATCACACCATTGTAACACATTCATTATAACACACTCAGTAAATCAGATCATACCATACACACCCGGAAGAGCTCAGGCCACACCGTTCATATAAAAACAATTGTGACACACTTAACAGAACCAACCGAAACGTACAACATAAACAATTGTGACACACTTAACAGAACCAACCGAAACGTACAACATAAGCAGGAACAGTTTATGCATTATAACCCAAAACAGGAACTTAGTGACAAGAACCATCGTTCTTGTCAACAAAAGACAAACGTAACTAGCTGAGTGAAAACAATAACTTTTCAACATACAACCCGGAACCAAATGTGAGAAACCCTTAACTTCTTTTGAGTATAAATAAAACCAACTCCGATCATGGCAAGTCAGATTCGTTCGGACTGTCAAGATAGGACATTACGCTGCCCAAAAATCTTCGCCTTCCAACTTATTTCAAGAGTTTAGTTATGTCCCCTTCCCAAGGTAAGGCTTCTAAACTCCAACGTTTCCAGTAAGGGAAACCTCCTAAAGGTTTCTATGATCGCCTGGACGATCAAGTGTCGAAAAGTCCGCTCGAACGAAGTTTTATTCCACCTCGGCTCATGTCAGCGAAACACTGACCTACCGCGACGGTACTCGAAGTACAGTTGTACGATCATCGCATTACATGGCGACCGTAGCTATCGTCCGAACATATTACAAGTGGAACAAGACGACACAACGCAATGATCAATGCATGATACTGTGCTGTCGCTTGGAGATATGCGAGTGGGTGATGAGTTTTTTATTACTTGTAAATTGTTCAGGTCAAAAAGGTTATGGAGAATTTTTCCTCTAGTGTTAGTTCGTGTATTACTCCAATAGGTGTTAGAAGCATTTAAATCGCCTACAAGTAGTATTGGGCCATTTATTTGGTTCAGAGTTTGTGTTAAGTATAAAAAAAGTTCGTTTGTGGGGTGCATTTTATAAGGGAAGTATGCAGAAACTATGGTAATATCGAATGGTACTTTTGTAGAGATAGCTATTAGTGGAAGGTCGGATGAGATGTTAAGTTGTGTGTGCGAAATGTTCTTGTGTGCGAAAAAAATATCTACGCATGTTTGTTTTTTTGTTTAGCTTTAGATAAAAAAATACGCAGCGAGTGTGAGCGATCGCTGAACGAAAGAAACGCACACAGCGCAACACGAAAGAAACAAACACAAGCACACGAAAGGATAGGCGCGCATGGGCGCGAGCATTGAGAGAGCGCACCGTGTATTTTGTATGGGAGCGGGAGAGAACCGTCCCAAATAGCATTGGAGCGTTACGTTTCGCGATTTTTGTATGGAGGCGTTACTGCTCGCTACCTGCTCATAACACTGCTCGATAGCAGTCCTTAGTGAGCAGGTAGCGTGTAACATTCTATGTAAGCTCAATGAAAGCTCAAAGCTCAAGCGTTACTTAGCGAGTGCTCGAACCACAGTATAACGCTGAGGGTTCTGTATTCGGATGTAAACAAAAACACACACACTTTTTTAAATTTCGATGCACATTGTCCAGTACAACGATAAAATGTATTTTATTTAACTATTATTCAATACTTACATGCCCCAATACATGGTTTTACACGTTTAAATACGATTTCAACCATCACTTTGGATGGTATCAACGGATGCCGACGGCGTTGTTGTCTCTGCGTCAGGCACATTTATTGTTGCCGCTTCTACCCCTCGGGTGAATCGTTAGAAAGCTGTATCACAACGATTAAACGCTCTAAATGTACCACTTGTAAAGCGATACAAATAAAATAAAACACATAATACACCGTACAACACACTTCTTCGCAACACTTGCACATAAACACCACTTGTCGATGCGGCGATACAATGTCCTGGTTGCAGTGGAAAAATAAAAAGGAAAGATTAGAATGCTTTCATATATGACATTATTTTATAATACCTTCCTTTCCATGCTATTTTGTGGTGTATGGCAACGTTGGTTGAGAATGTGCCGATCACGATCACAGCCGGCTTTAGTGATTGTTGTAGAAACTGTAACAAAGATCAATATCATTAAATCTGCATTATTTTTACAATTCATTGTGATTTCATGAAAAGTAAATTGAAAAAGTAAAGTAAAAGTGAAAAAGTAAAACATTTCATCTTACCGGCGTCGTATTTCGTCGGCATACACACACACACAGCTGCTCGATCATACTCGGGCGAATGTTGCCAAATTTCGGGATGAAATGATGTTTTTCCTGTGGAATAATGTGTTCAAGCATTAAAAGATAGTTTATTTACTGAAATATGCACAGAACATTTACCTTTTCCCGAGTTTTCACATAAAATTTCACGATTATTCTGCACACAATCTTTACGGGCGGTTGTCCGTGTTTGTTTACGTTTCTAACTTGACAGATATGTTAGCTGTCGTGTGACGAAGTCAAATACATTCAAACCTCGCCAATTGCAAGTCTGCTTTTTCAATTGAATACAAAATTCCGAGTTGTTCACATAAATATGAGAAAAAAGTCAGTTTATCCACATTGTATAAAATAACAAACATGACAAAATACGCAGACATTAGTCGTGTTACAAAATGTCTTTCTAATAAACAAAATCTATCTTTTTTTGTAGACATATGATATAAATGCAATTAGCGAGTTCTAATTGTATCATATATATTGCTATTTTCAAAGCGGTTTCAATTAAAACAAACATTGGTGTTTTTTAAATAATCAGAAAAACAATTATAAACTTAATAATGATTAAAATGTATTTTATTACATTTATGTACAACGATGACCTAACTAGTAAGCTTGTTCATGCACGTGTGTAATTATTTGATAATTTTTTTGTGATCCCAATATGAATGTTGTTGAGTAATGAATTTGTACGGTATAAACGTATGACCTTCTGTCACTTGAATTTGTTGCTTGGGAATTGTATTGAGGGGACGAATGAAGGAAACAAGGAATAAAGAATGAGTCTAGCGCAAGCGTTCAATCAGTACAGACGTTCCTCTCTCTACCAGTTGAGAAATTCACTAACTAAAACATTATGGTCCTTCGTAGAACCGGATAGAATTGGCTATCGAGATAACGACAATTCGTTGCACACGGGTGCATTAGTGGCAGTGTATTGTGCGTTTGCTGTTTCGATACTCGTAGAGAGATTGAGGAAGTGTGCATAACGGCAGTGTATTGTTCGCGCGAGTGTCACAGTGTGAGTTGGACACTAGGACATTCAGTGTGCGTGTAAAATAGCTGTGCGCGTTCGGACAGGCTCATACTTGAGCATACGCATGCGTTAGATCGTGCACTTCACAAGTGGCTTAATTGTGAAGTCCAGATACGCAACATTTGGTGCATCGAGCGTTAAAAGTGTTGAACGTTTTCGGTGAGAAGTGTTGTGTAGCTTCAGTGCGGGAGTGCAAGTGTCCCCACAAACCGAGTACCTGACTTCCAATTCGTGGAACGTCGTTGGTGGTATCGTTTGTTCCAGTGTAGGTGCGCAAGTTACCTACACACGCACATCGAGCGTTTTCAATCTGTGGAAACGTGGTCGGTGCGATACATTATTGTGTGTCGTCGAACCGCTGCCGTTCGAATTCACAAGAAATTACCAGTGCAGGTTTGCAAGTTCCTGTACAAAGCATATCGAACGTTTTCAATACGTGGAAACGTGGTCGGTGCCAGTTATTGTTTCTGACGGTCAAGCCTCAGTCTTTTGGACGCTTGTTGAACAATACATTGTTCAAGTGTTAGTGAACATTGAATTCAAAGTTGTATGTTTCAAGTGTAGGTGAGCAAGTTCCCTATACACGTACATCGAACGTTTTCAATCTGTGGAAACGCGGTCGGTACGGTATCTTTTGCTTGTGATCGATCATCAGTCGTTCGAATACGCAAGAAGTGTTTTCAGTGCAAGGAGGCAAGTTCCTGCTTAAGGCATATCGAACGTTTTAATTCGTGGAAAACGTGGTCGGTGCTAACAAACGTATTGTGAACAATACGGTTCGCGCGCGTTATTCAAACGGAGTGAGCGTGTGCGCGAGTGAACAATTCTCTCTTCTCGGGTAAAGCAAAGTTCCGCGTGTGTTAATCCGAGTGTGTGCGTGTGTGAGTGTATGCGAAGAATACGATCCGCGCGTGTTAATCCGGGTGTGTGCGTGAGTGTGCGAACAATAAAACCGCGTGGTTTGAACTAATTCTACGGGTAGAGTACGGGACAAATTGAACTATTTTACGAACATTCAGTGTTGTGAAAAGTGTTTTTGTTACAAGTGAAAATGCCTGGTTCACCAGTTCCAACGACGTCGGCGGCGTTTGAGGAACAAGACGCATCGCATCGTGTATCACATGTGCAAGCTGCATCAGACAGCGATCATGTCCAAGCCAATCCAATACTGAGGGCAGCCGTGGCAAGAGAAGCTTCGGAGAGTGAGTTTGAAGGTTTTGAATCAGTAAATTCAAGTCCTACTTTTCCAACAGCAGCAATGCTGGCGGAGAAAAGAAAGCGAATGCGTCAGCATTTCGACCAAAGGCTGGACCGCATTGATCAAGCACTACAGCATGCAACAAGAGCGGATGCCGCTTTTCTGAAAGGATGTGCGTCACGCTTGTCGATGCTATCCACGGAATATGAAACGTGGCACACCAACAATTTGGTTTCTTCTTCCAATGCACAGTTCGAACAAGAAGAAGAAGAGTACGCCTCTTTCGAGAACCGCCATTTTGAGCTTTCATTGGCAATTGAAAGAAACTTGTCATCAAGTGTAGTTTCCACACCAACACGCGATACCATGCCACACACAAAACTTCCCGAAATGCGCTTGCCAACTTTTGATGGAAAGATGGAAGATTGGTTACCGTTTCGAGATGCCTTTCTCAGTCTTATTGATCGCAATAAGAATTTAGCCGACGTAGACAAGCTACGATACTTAAAAGGCTCTCTTCAAAGGATGCTCTTAACGTAGTAGGAGACATCGAAATCACCGACGCAAATTATTCTGTTGCCTGGGAAGTATTGAAATCGCGATTCGAAAACAAAAAGCTAGTGGTGAAACGATATCTTGATGGATTATTTGCGATACCACATATGAAAAAGGAATCATACGAATCACTGATTTCTTTAATTGACAGTTTTGAGCGTGGTGTTAAAATGACGACTAGAATGGGAGTGGCCACGGAAGGATGGAGCGTGCTCTTAGCTCACATGGTCTGCTCTAAATTAGACCTGGCCACACTTAAACAATGGGAAATACATCATAGCTCAACCAATGTTCCCACGTATGACGAGATCATGAAATTCCTTCGCAGCCAAGCAACTGTTTTGCAAGCCATGGCTCCAGACAGGAATCGAACAAGTGAAGCAACAACAGCTGGAGGCAGAATGAAAACCCGCAACGAAGTGTACAGCGTGGTTAAGCCGGCCACAAAGGTTTGTTCATTCTGCAAAAGGGCTTCACATGCTGCGTACCTGTGCGAAGTGTTTCGAAATGCATCTGTGGAAAGGCGACACGAGCTAGTGAGGAACGGACAGTTGTGTTTTAACTGTTTGTCGGCGGGTCATCAGCGAAAGGATTGTTCGTCCGGATCTTGCCGTGTATGTCAGCGAAATCATCATACGATGCTTCACAAACCGAATTCTCCAATTGATCAGTCGTCATTAGCATCAGCGTCATCACTGCCGTCTACATCAAATGCAGAAGCAGCTACACCGGCTTCTATTGTTCAACATTGTGCGCGCAACAATTTCGAAAAAATAATCCTGTTACCAACAGCAATGGTACAAGTAGTGAATGTTGACGGAACACGTATCTGGGCTCGAGCTTTACTGGATGGAGGTTCACAGATCAACATTGTTACGGAACGATTGGTACAGCTGTTGAGAGTCCAGAAGAGGAACGAGCATCATCTGCTTGGTGGAATAGGGAAGGCACAGCATTCGTCTCATCATTCTGTGAGCCTTGCTATCCACTCTCACTGCTCTACCTTCAAGGCAAGCTGGAAGTTCCATGTGCTGCGAGAAGTGACGTGGGACCAGCCAGCACATGCAGTCAATCCGGAAGGATTGAACCTACCGAAGGGAGTGACGTTGGCGGATCCTCATTTCTATGAGCCAGGGCCAATTGATCTACTTATTGGGCGAGAAGGTTACAACGATCTACTTTTGGGTAACATTCTTCGGTTGAATAGCCCAAAACTACTACTGCAAAACACGGAGCTGGGTTGGATTGTCTCAGGTCAGGTAAGCCAAGGTCTAACACACTCTTCCTTAGTGCTCAACGTCATGACGCTGAATGACCAACTAAGCCGGTTTTGGGAACTGGAAGGCTGCTACTCCCCTGCGATGTTATCCGTCGAGGAAGCTGAGTGTGAGGCAGCATTTGTACAAACAACTTCACGAGACCACGAAGGCCGTTTCGTGGTAGCCTTACCAACGCGTACTGAAAGGCTTAATCAACTAGGTGACTCTTATGAAGCTGCATCACGGCGGCTACAATCGCTCTGTAGGCGATTAAATATCGACTCGAAATTGAAGCAGGAATATTCTAAATTCCTACAGGAGTATCTCGATCTAGGACACATGGAAGAAATTCCATCTGACCGCCAAGACATTGGAAAGACGTATTACATGCCGCATCATTGTGTAGTACGACCCGACAGCCTCACGACTAAGCTAAGAGTCGTATTTGATGCATCCAGTTCTACGGATACAGGGGTATCCTCAACGATGCACTGATGGTGGGACCTTCAGTGCAAGATGATCTTTTGTCGTTGTTACTCCGATTTAGAGTACCCAGATTTGCGATTTTGGCTGACATTGAAAAATGTATCGCCAAATTTGGGTGAAGGAATCCGATCGTCTTCAACGCATCCTGTGGAAAGAATCTGCTGATGATAGAATTCGCATCTATCAGCTGAAAACCGTTACGTACGGCACAGCCTGCGCACCTTACTTGGCCACCCGTTGTCTGCAAGCGTTGGCTAAGGAAGGAGAAACAAGATATCCCAGGGCATCCAAGGTCCTCGAGCAAGATTTTTACATGGATGACATGATCACCGGTGTGGAATCTGTTGAAGATGGCCGGATTATTTGCAGCGAAATAAATCAGCTTCTACAATCGGCAGGATTTCACCTGCGCAAATGGGCTTCAAACTCGTCTGAGTTACTGGAGCAAATACCAGCTGAACTACAAATCGAGGGAGATGTTTTGAACATCGATCGCAGCACATCCATCAAGGCTTTGGGTTTAAGATGGATGCCATCATCGGACCAGCTAGGGTTTAGTGTGCCTGGTTGGAAGGAATCAGAAATCATCACCAAACGCATTGCGTTATCAGACGCAGCTAAGTTGTTCGATCCTCTTGGACTGTTAGGACCAGTCATTGTAGTAGCAAAGTGTTTCATGCAAGAGCTCTGGAAGAACGAAAATACCTGGGATGAACCTTTGGAGTCTGAACGGCAACAATTCTGGTTGCGCTTCAGAGAACAACTCGCTGATCTGACTAGCTTGACAATTCCACGACGAGCAATTTGTGGAACAGTGCGAATTGAAGCTCACGGATTTAGTGATGCTTCCCTACGGGCTTATGGCGCCTGTATCTACATACGAGCAGAATCGTCCGATGGCCAAGTCTCAGTACGGTTGTTATGTGCTAAGTCAAAGGTGGCACCGATACCTAATACCAAACGGAAGAAAAACGTGTCCCTTCCACGGCTCGAGTTGTCGGGAGCGTTGTTACTATCACACTTATGGCAGAAGGTGAAGCAAGGGGTGAAATTGGAGCTTAAAATCAACTTCTGGGTTGATTCGACGATAGTTCTTCATTGGCTTTCAAGCAGTCCTTCCCGTTGGAAACAGTTCGTTGCGAACCGAGTTGCGGAAATCCAGCACCAAACCTACAAGATGCCTTGGAGTTATGTGGCCAGCGAGCACAATCCAGCTGACATTATTTCCAGGGGAATGATGCCTTTGCAGCTCATGGATTCCCAACTTTGGTGGCAAGGGCCCTCATGGTTGCATCTTCCAAGTCAAGCTTGGCCTACGAACAAACCCAATACTGAAATTTCCTCGGAAGATTTGGAAGAGCGATCGATTGTAGCCACATCTCAACAGGTACCGCCAAATTTTCTATTCGATCTTTCTTCATCTTACGAAAAATTGGTGCGACTTACGGCATATCTGCTGCGATTCATGTACAATTGTCAACCGACACACCGCGGAAATCTACGAAAGGGGTTTCTAAAAATAGATGAATTAGTGTCAGCGTCTCTAACGCTCGTTCGTCTGGCCCAACAAGAAACCTTTGCTGAGGAGCTTCGGGATGTTCGTCAAACTGGAGCGGTCAAGCCGAACTCAAAACTGAAAACGCTAACACCTATTCTGAAAGAGGGTATCCTACGTGTGGGTGGTCGTTTGAGAAACGCGCCTGTTTCTTATGAACGCAAACATCCGATAATTTTAGCGTTTTCTCACCCATTGACCCTACTGATTGCGCGTTCTTATCATCGACAATATCTGCATGCGGGACAACAAGAGCTCATATCTAGCCTGCGTGAGAGATTCTGGCCCCTTCGCGTACGCAACCTGGCACGAAAGGTCGTATATGAGTTTGTAAGTTGTTTCCGATCCAAACCAACAACGGCAGAGCAAATCATGGGAGATTTGCCCAGCGAACGCGTAAACCCAGTTCTCCCATTCTACAACACTGGTGTGGATCTGTGTGGTCCATTATTCTATAGACAAACCAACAAGAAGACTGCTCCAATCAAATGCTATGTTGCTGTTTTCGTCTGTCTTGTGATCAAGGCAGTACATGTGGAGCTTATTGCCGATTTGTCTACTCCAGCCTTCATTTCTACATTGAAGCGTTTCATAGCTCGTCGCGGTAAACCATCCGTAATCCAGTGCGACAACGCCAAAAATTTCCGGGGAGCTGATCGAGCGCTCAAGGAGATGTATGAGCTGTTCCAGAAACAACAACATCAGGATGCTGTTACAACTTACTGCGGAACGGAAGGGATCACCTTCAACTTCATCCCTCCGCGGTCACCCCATTTCGGTGGGATCTGGGAGGCCGCAGTGAAGTCGCTGAAACGGCATCTCAAGGCTACGATAGGATCCAGTATCTTGCGGCGAGACGACCTGGAAACTATCTTAGTTCAAGTGGAGGCTTGTTTGAACTCGCGACCGTTAACTGCACTTTCCAACGATCCAGAGGACCTGGAAATTCTGACACCGGGTCATTTTTGATTCAACGGGCGCTTACATCGGTCCCTGAGCCATCTTATGCTGAGATTCCAGGCAACCGCCTGGACCGCTATCAACAATTGCAGGAGTATGTTCGGCAGATTTGGAAGCGATGGAATCGAGACTACTTGTCTGGTTTGCATCCGCGTACCCGGTGGACTTCAAGGCGAGACAACGTTCGGGAGGGCACTATGGTCCTGCTGAAGGAGGACAACCTTCCCCCCTCTAAAATGGCGCTTCGGCCGAGTGCTGAAGATTTATCCTGGTGATGACGGCTTGGTTCGAGTGGTTGATGTGAAAACGAAGGATGGACTTTACAGAAGAGCCATCACCAAGATCTGTATACTGCCCGGACAGAAGGAAGAAAGAGAGGTTTCGTAATAAGGGTTGAAAGCTACCTTTCAACGGGGGCGGCTATGTTGAGTAATGAATTTGTACGGTATAAACGTATGACCTTCTGTCACTTGAATTTGTTGCTTGGGAATTGTATTGAGGGGACGAATGAAGGAAACAAGGAATAAAGAATGAGTCTAGCGCAAGCGTTCAATCAGTACAGACGTTCCTCTCTCTACCAGTTGAGAAATTCACTAACTAAAACAAATGTTATTAAGTAAAACAGACAATTTACTCTGTTCCTTTTTCAATTCTTCAAGATAAGGTTTTTTTTTAATAGAAACATGTAAGTTTGTTTAAAAAACATATATAAATACACATACATGTATAAATAAAAATATAGAATATATATATATATATATATATATATATATATATATATATATATATATATATATATATATATATATATATATATATATATATAAACATATATATATATATATATATATATTTATATATATATATATATATATATATATATATATATATATATATATATATATATATATATATGTATATATGTATATATATATATATATATATATATATATATATATATATATATATATATATATACTTATATATATATATACATTTATTCATATGGTATATAATATTATAATATATATAATATACTTTATATAAATTGTTAATATAATTTTTTAACCTTTAATTTTTTCATAAAATTTTAGTACAAGTTTTTGTTACTTTTGTTTTAAAATATGTGATCTGAATCGTTATGAAATATCCATCACTCATCTTTTCCAAATTCAGTTAGACCATCTCGCTTTGCTTTGAATTCTAAGTCAGAATGTATGGGGTGCGCGGTACGGGTAAGAAGAACATAGGGGCGGGGTACAAATAAACGCATCACAACACCAAAGTCTGGGTGAGACGGTGATGGTGTGAAACGCTTCTTGCTTCAAGCTCTTGCGGTAACAGCGTTAAAGACAACAACAACAACAGAGAATAACGCATCGCGTAGAAACAAACACACCGTTCGTGGGTATGTCAGGGGGGAAACAACGGGAAAAGCTCAATTCTCTCTCAGCGATGCCGCTTGGGGTGGTACCGATTTTCTCTCCTTTTTAAGCCTACCCTACTAGCAATGAGATTGAAAAAGTGTGCAACTTTTAGGCGAGGGGCATGTAGAAGCATGGGGAGACGGTTGGAAATACGCGGAATTACGCGGAGGCGCGAGCGTGTTTTGGTTTCTACACAGTTTTTGCACTCACACAATTACACATGTGTGAATGTGTGCGTTCACTTTCAGCCTGCGCGTTCAGTTTGGTTTTCTCGCAGCGGCATGCGGGTATCGGTGTCTCGCTCACACTAGTGCAGCGAGTGTTCCTCTGTGCGCTCCCTTTCTTGCTACCACACGAAATCGTCAGTTCAGCTCAAGCGTTCGCCGTGAAAGGCTGCGCGCGTGTTAGCCTAAGTCCCGGGCGATCGAATTTTCGCTAAGTGTTGAAGTGTTGTGCACATTGAAATGAAGCTGCGCTTATTTTTTATCATTTATCCTAAATGTGTGATTTGCGTTGCTTCATTTTAATATTTGTTTGCTGTATTGAACATCAACAACGGTATCCATGCAGTTAGGCGACTATTTAAAATACGACGATTTTTTATATAAATAATGTGTGTGATTTTGTGGCAAGATTGTGTGAAGCTATGTGTGAAAATGCCCTTTATTTGCAATAAAAGTGATAAAATATAAACCAAGTTTGATGTGTTCAAGTTTTTGTTTTGATTCGGGTGCACCAAGTCCGAATGAAGGGAAGCGCACAGCGCGCTACGAAAGAAACGAGCGGGAGGGGTGTCAGTCCAGCGCAGCGCAATTCGCTGGAATCAAGTGGGAGGGGGTACCAGTTCAGCGCAGCGCAAGCCGAAAGAAACGGGAAGGAAGGGGTATGAGGAAAATACGATGAAACAGCGCGAGCGAGCGTTCTTTACAGCGAGAGCGCCTCGTGTATTTTAAAGGCAAGCAAGAGAGCGCATTCTCTCCGTGGTAGCGCTTCATCCGCCATTTTAATTTCGAGCCCAAAACAACGGACTTTGGATCCGATCTTGGGCCGGGCCCCACCGCGTGTTTCTACCTACCCCTCGCCTGAAAATTTCGTTCTCTTTGTCTGTCGGGTAGGAAACCCTACCCGACAGACAACCCGACAGACAAAGAGAACGAAATTTACTGGCGAGGGGCATGTAGAAACAGGGGAAGGGGTTCGGTCGATTTTGTATTGGCCGCCATAGTCGAGCGGAAGCGATTTTTTCCGAATTGAGAGTGAGCGCGCGCAGCGCTCTCTCGCATGCCTTCAAATTACACGGGGCGCTCTCGCGATACAAAACAGCTGATCAGCTGATACCCCCTCCCTCCCGTTTTTTTCCTCTCGCGCTGCGCTGGATGCGCGGATCAGCTGTTCTTGCTCTCTCGTGTTTCTTTCGGTTTGCGCTGCGCTGTTGCCGCACTTGCGCGCTGCGCTGTTGCCTCACTTTGCAATATTTCTTTTCCGTGGTGTGCGTGAAAGATCGCTGAACTACATTTGTGTGTGTATCATCGCTTACGCCGGTTTATTTCGACTGTCAATTCACATTTGTTTGCATTTCGGTACCGACAACATCGTAAAGTGCGTAGATCCTGAAAAAAATAGTTTAAAGTTTGTGTTAAAATATAAGCAAGTGATTTGTAAGTTAATATGTGAAATACAAAAGTGTGGTCACCTTTTATTATTTGTATTTGTCATTCGTAATTTCAGTCCGCATTCGTTGCAGTTTGTTTGTTTCGACGAGTTAAGCAATCGAGCTTGTGAAGAAAAAGGAACAATGTGAGTTATGTGACATGTAAAAACAACTATTATTAATAAGCATAAGATGAAGTGGATTTTAATTTACCTTTTCAAATTGCAGATGTCGATGCCGGCTAAACACGCGCGCCTTATGGCAACGGAGACTGAACAAGGTGCGCAAAGTGCAATCCATTCAATGTCGGCCTTGGATATCCTTGCCACGCAAGCAACGCTCAGGTCCCATGTGCCTAATACGGCTATGAATGATCTACCACCGTTGGAACAGGTTGCAGTGCTGCACGTGCAAGATGCGTCCACGCCTAGTTCGAGTGTTGCTTCGTGTAGCAAAGATCAAATCCACATTCCATCGGCCGCAGAATTGACACATGGCCCCGGTAAAGCAATTCGACTGTTAAACACGTCGGAACATATTCCTACGCATGCTATTACCCGTCGTCCAGGAAAAAAGAACTACCGGGCCGATATTGAGGCAAATAGTGGTACGACGGAACAATATCCGACCTCGACTGGTGAAGCAGAGGGTGCAGTTACAACAGGGCCTACCACATCCTGCCTTTCTGGTCCTGGTTCCTGGATGATGCAATGTGTTGAACCGTTGATGTCTCCAGTATCATACACAGCAGTATCGTCAAACATAGAAGAATATTCTTTCGCAGAAAGTTTTCCTGCCGCCACGATGATTTGTGTACAGCCGACCGCGTCGACAGTTTTAAATTGCAATCTACAACCATCCTCGTCCAAAGCACCTGAGCAAAGTTTACCGGATATTGCCACGCTGGCAGCTAGCCTTTCTCGTGGCACGATTTTAAGGTGTTTAAATCCGTCCACGTCGACAGCTTCAACATTAGCCGCATCTGTAGGGGATTCCTCATTGCATCCAACGTCGAGCGGTTCTACAAGTGTGTTGTCAAATCCGTTGAAAAAACTCCGTGTCCGGTGATGATATTATCGGATGAGATTTTGCCGCCGAATTCCGCATTGTTTTCAAACATAGAGTCCCGAGAAGCCATAGAAACAAATCAAGTTACTTCACATAACCACATGCACCAGATTTATGACAGTGATTCAGTAAACCAGACCTCCAAAGGACATACATGTTGCGAGGAGTGTCGTGTTGAAAAAAAAGAAAAAGCCCAAAGTGATCAAGCTTTCGTGATGATAACCGAAATTTTTAATATCGTGAAACCAATGCAAAAATTCGACTAAATGCATTTTCTCTTCATTTAGAGAAAATAAGAAATTTGGAAATGTTGGAACAAATGGAAGAAAAATTACAATCAGACCCAACATATTTCTATGCAATAGTGCAACGCATTGATTCTGAAATTAATTCTCAATATGCCAGACATAGATTGCACTATGCAATAGACATACTTTTCGATAAAAAGTTTTTTGCGAAATTCAGCTGGTCTGGAAGGATTAATGTTGTTGCTAAGTTACAGTTTAGCAGATATGTAAATATTGTGCGTTTGTTTCAGGCTGTGGCAACAAACCATATTGGTGTCGAAGTAGAATTGGAATATGTTGAGAAAATAATTCAACAAAAACTTAAACATGCTAGTGAAAGAAGCGAATATGAGGAATCAAAATTAACAACACCTCATTACCGTCCTCGCGAATGAACTTTTTTTGATAAACAGAACTGTGATGTACATATTATATTAGAATTACAATTAGTACAATAAGCTGCAATGAATGAAAATAACTGTGATGTACATATTATAATAGAATTACAATTAGTATGATAAGGTGCAACAAATAAAACGAACTGTGATGTAAATAAAAACATATCTTTTTAAAATTTTAATTTTTTTTGTCCGCGCAGGACTTTGCGCCAAACAATAATTTAAATATCTTTTAAATCATTTCATCCAAATGATAAAAAGGCTGTATGCTACATATTTCTTCTTTGAAACGAGAAGGAACATAAGATTTTCCCCGGTAGGATAAGTTTTATTAAAGTGAATTAGCTCTAGAAAGACTGTGCACCTCTGATGGAGGCTGGTTTACTTGATTGACCACATGAATTATAATAAACGGATACATGTTACTTTCTAGAAATAAATTTATCTGAAAACAATATGTTAATTCATTTATTCTTATCACAATGCGTTTGAAAAATTCTTGCATTTTCTTATGAGATACATAGAAAACAAATAAATACAACACAAGTTATGGTTTTATTCACCGTTGCATAATATAACATTTTAATTTATTGATATGTTTTATAATAAAGTATGAAGCATAGGTACTAATACTATTTTGCTATCACTAACATTAATTGCTGCCATTTTAAATTTTATATCTGATATTAAAAATACCATTTCATCTGTGGAAAGATCGCACACATTCACTTCATATATATCTATCATCCACTTAGAGGAGTGGTATGTGGTAGTTTCATCTATTTCACTAAAAGCTTTTCCGCTTATGTAAATAACTGATCCTTCCACTTTGGCACTGCAATATTGAACAATATAATCATCGTGAGTTAAAAACCATTTTTTTTTGTTTACTGGGATATAAAGTAATAATCGAGCTGACGTGCACAACTACCCCATTACTTTTGATTCAATGTAAGGAAACGGTGAATTCTCACTGCTTGATGAACGTGTTGGAATCTGTTCTGAAATCCTGTTTGCTGTCTGTACTAAAACTTTATGGCCATTTCGTAGGGTTTTACCGATATCCTGTAATTTAGCTTCATAGCGATAAGAAGAAAATTTAACAAGAGGTCCAAATTTTTGCACATCTTCGTAAACATGCAATAAATTATGCACATTGCTGGTGATACGATGTTGCCCGTAAATTGTTGCATACTGTGCAACAAACTGTTTAAGCATCAAATGTGCAGCTAGCCAATGCTCTCTGTAGCATTCGAAAGAGAATAGTCTAATCGCACAAAAGTATAGCATGAAATGTTCATACTGTTATTTAGTTAACACCTCTTTCAACACTATGAAACTGGCATAGTTCAAAAACATATTAAATTCACTGGCTTTCCAAAAACCAGTATCTTCAATACTTCGCAATTTGCGGTGAAATTCTAAAGGAATTTCCACCTTGTCAAGAATGTTATTGATTCTATTTAATGTATCTTGACTCCATTTAGGGCCTCCACCTAACTTGCCGGATTTCCAACCAGTAATTGACGTTCGTGTTACTCCAAAGTCAATCAGGTGCAACAGATCAGCAATAATTACATTCTTTATGATATCGAAGTGGAGAAGACGTATAAGTGGCGTTGTTTCCTGTGATGTTCACCGTACTTGGAGTTCTCAAAATCATTGTGCGTTCTCGGCGGTGCGTCTATGTCGAGAAAACACATCACTTTTGCAGTTTTGTCAAATTTACCTTCAACGGTACATTTCTGGCATCCATTTTTGTGATTGAAGTAGGCTACTCCTAATAGTAAAAGAAAAAAAATAGATACAATAAGCACATGTTAATATTTAGTAATACCAAAATTATAAAATAATAAAATGTCATGATTTGTACATGTTTAGCGCAACCTACCTTTTATAAATGCTCGCGCAGGTGAGTCAGCGATGATAGCCCAAACGCGTATTGTTATCAGTTTATTGGCTATTTGAATGCCTTTCTCCATCAATTCGTTGAGTTCATTTACCAAAGGGTCAAGGTATTCCTTTAGGTTTGCAGGTTTTGATTGCCCCAAAAATTTCCAACCATTAATACTGGAACCTCGGGTAACTCTTCAATGCTCATTAGTATTGGCCAAAACTGCTTACGAGAGCTTTTGTGTAACGGCAGGCCATCCATAGAGAAATTTAATGAAAATTTGTTTACTCTTGGCTGGACATTTCCAAATTGTTTCAACAGAGCTGCTTTTATTCCTGGATACCTAAATTCTCCTCCAGCTATTTGCTGTATTTCTTTTCCACATTGCTTCGTTCTTAGCAGTGTTCGCGCATCTTTGGGTAACTTGTAACTGGTTGTATCCCGAAATATTTCTAACAATCCGTTGAGAGCCGAATGCGTTTGGTATGTTTTCAATGCCCAATTTCGGAGTCGTTCCGCCATCGCCTCACTATTATTTGGTGCCGTTTGCTGTGAATTATCGGAGGCTGTCTCTACTATGTTTTCGGTGTCATCTATGATTTCATAATTTTCTACATTGTCACACTCGTCAAAATTGATCCAATCACTAATGTATTCTGCTTCGACGATCCGTTCGTCTTCAATTGTCTGTTCTTCTGGGCAGCCGATAAATTCTTGATATTCACTTGATAACGGCATGTTTGAAGCACTAGGGATCTCTTCATCTGAAGATACCAGATTTATGCTATGTAGGTCAGATGTGCTAGTTTCGCCCAAGGATTCGGCATCGTATCGGTTGTTGATTTTTTATGATTTTATTCATCGAACCTGTTTCACGCATCCTTTTTCCGCACTTGTTCCACGTTTTTCACAATTCTCAATTTCACGATTCTCAGTTTCACGATTCTCCATTGTTTTAATATTGGTAACACACAATTTACGTAAGTTCACAAAATGGCGTATTTGTCTGACAAATCACTATTCAACTATATAACAGACTTTTGAAGGAATGCGACTGTTAAAGTCCTTATGAGGTGACTGCCCGAATGCAATTGACAGAATAACAGTATGTGTTTATTTTTATAAGCACGATAAAGGTAACAAAATGACTCGCCAATACTTTGAGTAGTAGGTAATAGGTAGATTTATTTTTAAAGATCAGGTAAGGATACACAAATATCCAACCATCGCAAGGGGCACGGTGTTTTTATTATAGGTAAATATTTTAAAACAATGCTTGTATACTTTTAATAACAGGTATAACCGGGGTACAAGTTACACCATTTCAACAAAAACATGTAATGGTCGAGCCACTAGAAACACACCTGAAATATTTTTTGAAGTTGCAAGGTGCAACAAATAAAAAACAACTATGCACGATTCCACACTTATTTTCTTACCTGTAGTTCACAAACACTGCACATTTACAACGTTTTTGCGCACTCTTTAAAACACTTCACACCTTTCATAATTAATTGGAGAACTTTACAACGTTTTAAAACAAAAATTTCACGCAGACGCTAGTGGATTAAACGCAGCAAATTTTACAAGTGTCAACTTGCCTGCGTCGCTAAAAATATACCCACGGTAGTAGAGTGAGAAGCCTACGGGTGCTTTGATCATAAGTTGTAAAAGCGAGACAGGGCAACGCGCAAGCAGCCGGCGAGAAAACCAAACTGAGCGCGCTGGCTGAAAGTGAACGCACACATTCACACATGTGTGATTGTGTGAGTGCAAAAACTGTGTAGCAAGCAAAACACGCTCTCGCCTCCGAGCAATTCCGCGTATTTCCAGCCGTCTCCCCCTGCTTCTACCTGCCCCTCGCCTGAAAGACGCACACTTTTACATTCTCATTGCTAGTAGGAAAGAGAACGAAATTTACAGGCGAGGGGCATGTAGAAACAGGGGGAAGGGGTTCGGTCGATTTTGTATTGGCCGCCATAGTCGAGCGGAAGCGATTTTTCCGAATTGAGAGTGAGCGCGCAGCTCTCGCATGCCTTCAAATTACATGGGGCGCTCTCGCGATACAAAACAGCTGATCAGCTGATACCCCTCCCTCCCGTTTTTCCTCTCGCGCTGCGCTGGATGCGCCCCGACAGACAAAGAGAGCGAAATTTACAGGCGAGGGGCATGTAGAAACAGGGGAAGGGGTTCGGTCGATTTTGTATTGGCCGCCATAGTCGAGCGGAAGCGATTTTTTCCGAATTGAGTAAGCGCGCAGCGCTCTCTCGTTTGCCTTAAAATTACATGGGGCGCTCTCGCGATACAAAACTGCTGATCAGCTGATACCCCCTCCCTCCCGTTTTTCCTCTCGCGCTGCGCTGGATGCGCGGATCAGCTGTTCTTGCTCTCTCGCGTTTCTTTCGGTTTGCGCTGCGCTGTTGCCGCACTTGCGCGCTGCGCTGAACACCCCACCCCTCGTTTCTTTCGTTGCGCGTTGTGCGCTGTGCGCTTTCGTTCACTTAGATTTGCTGCGTAATAAAATCGCATGCATCGAAATAAAACTTAAACACATCAAACTCGTTTGATATTTTAACACTTTATTGAAACTTAAGGCACAGTTCCACACATCGCTAACCACAATCTTGCCACAAAACCACACATATTTTTTATTATAAATAATTTAAAAAAATCATCACTTCAAGCACCTGCCTTACTGCCTGTATGTTGTGTATGTTGAATACTGTAAAAAAACATTGAAATAAAGCAGCATAATTTACATATTCTTGTAGAATTATGAAAGATTAACGCTGCTTTATTTAAATGCGCACAACACTTCAACACTTGAAAATACGACCGAGGCCGTAATAATGTTAATTGAAATAAATAAAACTTCAACACTTCACTTCAAATTACATCGAGCGCCCGGGACTTAGACTAAAACGCGCGTGGCCTCACACTGCGAAGGCTTGAACTGTACTGACGATTTTGTGTGGTAGCAAGAAAGGGAACGCACGAGGAACACTCGCTGCACTAGTGCGAGCGAGACACCGACACCAGCAAGCCGCTGCGAGAAAACCAAACTGAGCGCGCTGGCTGAAAGTGAACGCACACATTCACACATGTGTGATTGTGTGAGTGCGAAAACTGTGTAGAAAGCAAAACACGCTCTCTCCTCCGAGCAATTCCGCGTATTTCCAGCCGTCTCCCTCCCCGTCTCTTATAACGATTTGCAGATACGACGATTTTTATTTTGACAGTTTATAGTTTGTCATTGAGATTAAATTGTATGTGTTGGTTGGAAATTGAGAGAGACAGAACACATCCTTTATTGGGAATTGAGATAGGTATAACACAACCTGAAAGTGGTGGCTTAAGCAGAATCCGATTCACATATTCCAGTAGGAATTGTGCCTAATTTAATAAGAATCTTAGTAACAATCGTATCCATCGTTAGCGGAGCACGTAGGCTCGTGTTTAGTGTTGGGAGATTCGAATTCGGAAGATTCGAAGATTCAATCCCAAGAAAGATTCGATCGGATCGGATCCCGTTTGTAGGATTCGAATCCTTAAAAGATCCCTTTGCGGGATTTGATTGCGATTTGATTGGGTTGGGGATTCGTTTGCGATTCGATTGGGATTGGGATTTGTTTGGGATTCGATTGGGATTCTAACTGGGATTGGGATTGCGATTCGATCGGGATTGGGATTCGTTTGGGAATCTGATTGGGATTGCTATTAGATTGGGAGTGCGATACGATTGGGATTGCGATTGGAATTCTAATTGAGATCGGGATTCTGATTGCGATTGGGATTCTGATTGCGATTGGAATAATTAAGAGTAAAACAGAATGACCTCTTCCCAAGCGATTCAAAACACTCCGAAGTAATAAAAAAATAGAATATAAAGTAGCCTTCTACTTCCCGTTCTACTTTGGTTGCTTAGAGTCAGAAAAATGTAGAACATGTTGGTTCCAGGAAAGAAAAAAAGAGTTCTCGAGAGTGTACAATACACACACGCACGCGACGACTCACTCACAGAACGTAAGCGGGCTGATAATTACTTGGCTGAAAATGATTACTTGCATAAATCATAAGAAAATATTTTCTTTCAAACAGGTGATCAAAAATAATTTTCGCATTCCGCTCACATTCCGCAAATTAAAGCCTGGATTTATGCAAGCTATCATTTTCTGTGCGAAGCTTTCAAGCGCACATCTTCTAGCTCATTGTTTCAACTTATCCAGCAGCACTCCTGGCTAAGAGCATTTTCGCTCCTGGTAGCGCATCGCACATACGCAGCCCTGTGTGCAGCACTCCGTATGATGCGAAACTTCGCTCCTCGGAGCGCATCGCACAATCGCTCTTGCGTTCAGCGCTACTTGTGGTGCGAAACTTCGCTCCTGCGTGTAGCGCTCCGTGAATTGCGAACCTTCGCTCCTGCGCATCGCACAATCGCTCCTGCGTGCAGCGCTCCGTAAGGTGCGAAACTTCGCTCCTGGGAGCGCATCGCACAATCGCTCCTGCGTGCAGCGCTCAGTAAAGTGTGAAATTTCGCTCCTGGGAGCGCATCGCACAATCGCTCCTGTGTGCAGCGCTCCGTGAGGTGCGAAACATCGCTCCTGGGAGCGCATCGCACAATCGCTCCTGTGTTCAGCGCTCCGTGCGTTTCTTCCTGTGGGCAGTGCGGGAGCGCGCACAAGAAGAGCAGAGCGATTGAGGTACCTCTTTCGCTCTTGACCCAATACTAGTGACGATGTGTGTCGTCGCGTGTGTTGTTGATTTGGTCAGAAAAACTTTTCTTCACACCAAATCTTTGACTTGGACTTTGATCAGTGCGCGCGGTTAAAACGACCTTTTGTATTGTGTTGTACGTAGCGTGCGCGCCAAAATTGTAAGAGTGCGTGGAAAGTGTATGTGGGAGTGTAGGGGTGGGGGAGTGAGATACAGAGACAAATTTCGCTGCACATTAACACATACATTCTCACTGCACGGGTTGAACTGCGAATACTCAATTCTGAGAGAATATACTCGAGCGCTCGCGCATGAGTGCAAGCAAGCGCGGTATAGAAGAAAGAGGGAGAAAACGATTATTTTGCTCCAAGCTTTCTACTTTTGTTCCGTTGGGTTGCTGTCCCAAACCGATGACGTGTATGAAATGCCCCCGGTTAGGACACAAAAAAGCAAACTGCCGGGGAACAAATAAATGTGCAAAATGTGCCAAAGAATATCACGAAAACTTCAATGGAGTCGAACGATGCATGTAATATGGACAGAACCACGACAAAACCACAGAACGTTGAACCAAAATTGCCCAGTTTGTTTAGATGAGGTTGAAATGAAAAAAATCCAAACAAAAACATATTGACCACGATAAAAGTAAGAGAAATGAGGAAAGCGCATGTACCGGTACCCAGTACCGGTAGCGGTACCCAGAAATTATATATGAACAAACGTTTTCACAAATAACTAACAACACAACTTTAATATGCAGAAAATCATCCCCATATTCATGCAACTAAATAATACAGAACATATAACGAACAATAACAAAAGTATTGAAATATGAATCACCGATGCTAACAGTGGGGAAGAAAAATGCCAGATAAAAGCAAAAAGAAATCAAACAAAACATCCAACAAACAGATACTTAAACATTTAAAAAATTACATTTATAAATAAAAAAGAAAAAGGAGACATTTTTTCCAAAATAATGTATAAAATTAAAGAAATCGTAAGGATGAAGTAGTTTTTTCAATATTTTTTAATAACATGTCTTCAAGAGACACGGCGTAACGAAAACGAAAAGGATAAAATAAATGGATTTAACATAATGAGACAAGATAGAGAAGATGGATATGGCGGAATATGCATAATTATTTAATTAAACCAGATTTAGAAAAATATAAGAACTGCATAGGTACAAATTTATACAATCTACCCGAATAAAACTAACAGATGTGAATATAAATATAATTTCAATATTTGTCTCGAAGAAAGCAACTGCGGGTTCATTTAAATATATATTAGAACAAATTACAAAGTTCGCGTAAAGATGATAATTGCAGGAGATTTTAACAGCCATCACTAATACTAGGATGATAAACGATTGTTTTGATTGTTTCTCCCTTATTGGCAGAAATTCAAACTTCAAATTTAAATGTATTAAAAATGAACCATACACAAATATTCCTTGCGATGTAAATCAACGAAGAACCGCAATAGCTAACAATAAGAACACACAAATTTTATGTTGCCATGCAAAAAACACACATAGGAACACAAAGGAAATAGCTGGAAATAGCACTGAATAATAGAAATAAACCTAAACAAAAGAACACCATTGGGGAAAACAATTATACACAACAAATAAAAAATACTTGAACAAATCAGCAGAATAAACAGTAAAACAAAAATAAAACAACTTACAAATTTAAAACACTATTTAAAAAACGGTGCAAGGTGAGGGCAGTGGCAACGCTCATCGGATGCGATTTTGTCGGACGAGATTTACATGGGATTTGACAGATAACGTCGGACGTGCGATTTCGTCGTCCGACGTTATCTGTCAAATCTCATATAAAAATTTAACAGGCCGTCCGATAAAATCGCATCCGATGAGCGTTGCCACCGACCTGAAACACACACCAAAATCAGCAGTTTTGAGCTCGCTTTCTAGCTCGCTTTCCGCCGAAACCGATCGAGAAAGCGAGCAGAAACGTCCGAAGAACCGATAGAAGCTCTTGATCGATTGAAGCGTTTACAGTCGTTCGAGAGAGCGCGCTGTATGTATTTATGTCTTTCAGCCAAAAAAGCTCTGGTACGCGACCGTATTGGCGCAAAAATGATAATGGCCGAAAAATAGTTCACAACCACGTTATCTTTTTCCTCCTCCTTCTCTCTTCCCCATCCTTTCACCTCGCTTTATCGTTATTGGTTGTTGCACTCTTGCTACATTGAGCGAGAGGCTGAGAAGTTTTCGATCGCTTTGTGCAGCGGGTAAGGAAAGACAAATGCATGTTACCATGAAACAAAAGTAAGAAAATCACTTATTAATTATAAAACCAAGGAATCGTTACTTCAAGTAAAGAAAACGTCATGGAAATTTATATAAGTCATATTTAAAAGTAAAAGAAAATACACAGAAAACATAATAAAAATGATAAAGGAAGAGACATCTACTAAAGAACTGCGGGAAATCGTGAAAATTTTAAATTTTAAATTATAAATTATTATTTTAAATTTATAAATATTATGATAAATTATTATAAATTATTTTAATATATAAATTTTAATTTTAAATTAACTAAAAAATAAAGTACTCAGGAAGAAAACATCATTCATAATAATCAGGGAAATGCAATAAAAATATTCTAAAAAACTTTGAGAAGAACAAGGAACTAAAATTAAAAAAAAATCAATGTACCAGAATCAACAACGAAATTGTGATACAGATAAAAGACTGGGATACTATAATTAGCAAAAAAAAAATCAGCACAAAATTTCATCAGAAATGCTAAAACATCTATACACAAAAGAAGAAACAATTTCATACGTGAAATAAATGAAATGTGGCAAAATAGCAAGATAAAAACAATATAAAAACTTAAGGCAAAAGCAATCCCAAAACCAGGAAAAGATACACAAATAAAAAAAAATCAGAATCATCTTACTTCTACAAACGATAATACACTTGTATCCAGCTACGTTCGAATCTCGTGCGTTTGCATCGAATCGCAAACCGCCTGTTTCAAATGGCATGTCACTACATTCGAATGCGTTATCCAGACTTTAACATTATTTTTCACCTGGCCCTGATGTGATTCCAGCCTCAGCTTTAATTAACTGTAGTTCTACTCTTGCCTATCCTTTAGGCATACTATTTCGGCGTTCTCTGTCCTTGGATGTTTTTCCTGATATTTGGAAATCTGCATGCTTACGTCCTTTATTTAAGAAAGGCGATCGTTCCTATGTCAGCAGCAACTCAACTCCAAAGTGTGCCAGTTCCAAAGTGTTCGTGTCCGTTGTTCACTCAGTTTTATGCCGGGGCGGTCGACAGCGACTAATTTTATGCTATTTCTATCGTCTACTACTGAATATCTGGATCGTGGTTCACAGCTTGATGCGGTGTACACCGAGTGTGCCTCATAGTGTTCTGCCAGCGAAACTGCATAAACTCGGCCTGTCGGCGATCCTTATAAAAAGGATTGCGTATTTTCTAATGGGAAGGCGCTCTGAAGTTTTAATTGACTCCTGCCGCTCGCAATCTTTCACCAGCATTTCAGAGGTCCCCCAGGGTAGTGTCCTTAGTCCCATTGTTGTTACGCCTGGTAACAATCCGTTTATTTTGGTAGATTTGCAGACCTTCTTGCAACTGACTCTCTCTATAGGGTTTTCGCCGCAAAGTTAAAAAAATAGTCCTTATTCTTTCGCTGTAAATTTGCTACTGTCCTTTTACAATGGCGGCATTTTACTCGATCAGCTGATCTCCGTGACCTTGTTTGCCCTAAAGTTGACCGTAGATGAACTATCTCGTAATTGGCCCTAATGCTGGGAATCTAGCTGTCTCGCATTTTTGTCTTTGTCTGTATGTTATAGCGTCATTTGAGGGGTTTATTGTGACTTGTTCGAGCTATTATCAAGATAGCTCGATATTTGTCAACATTTGCCTGACAGATTTCGCACGAGGTCGATATCGTGCCAACACCCATACTGTTTCTTCTATTTATAAACGATGTTTCCACTATTCTCCCTTCTTCCGGCTACCTTCCGGTTTCTGATCTCAGTAATTGCTTTGATCTTCAATCTGTTTTAACGCTTTGTCCTGCTGATGTTCAGGTACTTAGCTTAATTTGTGCTGTTTAGATAATTAGCTTAAAATGTTCTATCATTTCCTTCTCCCGTTCCCGTCAACCTATACATTTTAACTATTTTATTAGCTCCTTCCAACTATCCCGTGTAAGTGTGATCCGCGACCTGGAAGTGACCCTTGACTCAAAACTCTCCTTTTCGTCACATTTCGAGAACACACTCCAAGTCAAACCGTCAAGCAGCGCATACGATTTAAAGCATATACACATTTCCAAACCGTTTTTTTTTTTTCAATCGGAGCAATAAAATAAAAATTACGAAAAATAATACAAAGTGTTTAACTTTTTTTGCTTAGTACAAGAAAAAAAAAAGTGGTTAAGTGCAAAGAAGAAGATGGGGGTCGTGGACCTGGGAGAAAGCAGGACTTTCGGGTCCTACTTCAGTATATTGGGAGAACCGCCGAATAGGACCTCGAGGAAAAAAAGGAAAATAAGAGGGGAGCGAATCAACCTCAACTTCGACGAATCCAGGTCCAGGACTGAGGAGGTATTTATGGTGATTGAAAGTGCTACCAAGGGTAAAAGCCTGGCAAAATACAATCCTTTTCTAATTGCGAAAGCAACCGAGATGGCGTTGGGAGGGAAGCTATTGCAAACAACAATGCTACGGGATGGTAAAATTCTTATGCGCCTAAAAAACCAAACCGAAGCAAATAAATTAAAAAAGCTCAACCTTAACCACGGTACTGATAATATTAAAGTGAACATATATGAACATAAAACTCTAAACATCACTAAAGGCATCATCAGATGTGACGCCTGCAAGTTTTTATCGGAAGAAGAACATTTGGAAGGTCTTCGACCCCAAAAGTCACCGATGTTTACATCATGAAGCGAAAGGGACAAAATGGGGAAACATATAACACACGTACCGCCATCATCACTTTCAAAACTACAGTGCTGCCCAGAAATATAGAGATAGGATATTTCACGGAAAGGGTAACTTTTTGTACCCAATCCGATGAGATGCATGACATGTATGCGTTTTGGCCACACAAAAATAATTGCTCTAGGGAGAAAATTTGCGCAAAATGTGGAGAAAATTATCACGCAATTTGCAATAACCCACTTAAATGTAGTGAATGCGGAGAAAACCATTCGGCTTTAGACAAAGAGTGTCCTATATGGAAGGATGAAGTGGAAATTAAAAAAAATACAGACAGAGAAACGTATTACCATGAGGGGAGCAAGACAAATTAGACGCGAAACAGTGCCATTAGTACCACGCAAATACACAAACGAAAAATATTCAACAATAGTAACAGGAAACACAAACGTAACACAAAAAAGAAATTTAGAAATTACAAGCGAAGAAGATGAAAATAATAAAAACTCCAACGGAGATACTCAGGAAACAAATATTAATAACGAAATTGAACAAAAAGAAACAGAACAACTACAAACAATCGAAAATCAGAACAACAATACAAACTTAAGTGAAAATGAAATTTATTTCAGTGACACAGAAGTACAAAATCTAGAAATTGGTGAATATGATATATCCCCACAAAAACAATACACTGAACACATATAATTACTCATATGGATAATTTAAAAATAATCCAAACTAACATACAAAGTCTGAGAAGAAACAGAGAAGAACTAAATCATATACTACATGAGGAAAAGTTTCACGTAGCATGTCTACAAAAAACTTGGCTTAAAAGAGATAAAAAAATTACCATAACAGGATACAATATAATACGATCAGACAGGGATGACGGATATGGTGGGAGTTGCATCCTAGTCAAAAAACAAATTAAATACAAAGAAATAAGCCTAACAGACGAAACAGACGGAATTCAAACAACAGCCATACTACTACATGAAGGAAACTTAGTTATAGTCTCAATTTACATAGCACCTCAGACTACTAAACAAATAATTCAACATACAATAACAAAAATAATACATAACACTAGAAACTATTAAAAAAAACATAATCACTGGAGACTTTAATGCACACCACACTTTTTGGGGAGACGGTAAAATCGACCAAAAAGGACAAGCTATCTTAGACGAAATAGATAATTCAAATCTTATAATTCTAAAAATAATACTTACACTTGCACTCCCACCGACCACAACAAACGACAAACAGCAATAGACTTGACCTTTATTTCAAAAGACATCTACCCAACCACTAAAAAAGAAATATTGGAAAAACATATCGGAGCCAGCAACCACAAAATAATAACAATAGAAATACAAAAACAAAAACTGGACCTATCAACAATACTATTGTTGCGACAAACGCATCGGTGGCTAGCTGGGTCACCGTAACTAGAACGGCTAGACAACGACAGGTGGCGCTAACAGTACGACGCATACAGTTCTCGGAAGGATCGTGGCGATTTAGCATCCGTGAAGCTGGATAATCCGTGGTGATCGTGGTGCCGTCGTCCGAAAGCCGTTGACCCCATTCGTACGCTAAAGCCGCTAAGAGACCAGTGAATTTTTTAACACTTGTAAATTGCGAAATAAACGGTGTTTAAGAAAACTAGTGCACGCGAGTTTTGTGCGAATCCTTTCGGTAGAATCGACGGTTACTTGACGTAACAACTATAATCAATATTAACAAAGTAATAGAAAACATCAAAACGTTGAAAGGAGAAGACGTTAAGAACATAAAACAACTCACAAAAAATATCAACAAAATAATATCAAACAGCAAACAAAAAATAAAATTTCGTTTAAAATCATGGTGGAACAGTACACTAAGACAGGCACTACAGGATAGAAATGAAGCCAGACAAATTTTCAATACCACTAGAAATATTACACACGCAATCGATTTAAGAAAAAAAATAGCAATATTCAAAGTAAAAATCAAACGAGCCAAAATAAAACAAACAGAAAAAAACATAGCAAATATTAACTCTAACTCAAATACTAAAGAATTATGGGATTTACTGGGAAGAATAAGCAACAACAACATCCAAAATAAGGAATCAAACTTGATACACAATGAAGAAAAACAAGCAAAAATATTTATGAACCTTAATTTTACTAAAAACAAATAATCTTAATTTAGACTACATTAAGACCCAACTTTTCCAATGGATAATGAACTAATCAATAAAGATTTGTGGGAAAAAATTCTTAAACAGAAAAAAATACGGCACCCGGAAACGACAAAATTACATACCAAATGCTGAAACACATAAATGAAGAAGCATTAGAGAAAATAATACAAGATGGAAATAACATGTGGAAAAAAGGAAAAATAAGCAAAGATTTAAAATCAATTAAAATAATAGCAATACCTAAACCGAATAAAGACGTGAACAACCCCAATAATTACAAATCAATAGCATTATTACCAACCCTCATAAAAATTTTAAATTCTGCTATTTGTATTATTCAAATTAAAGTAATATTGTTCAAATTAAAAAAAAATCATAGAAACCAAAAATATATTACCTGAAAACTCCCTGGGCTTCAGAAATAAAAAAACGATAAACCAATGTATAAACCTTTTTAACAACCATATCAAACACAACCAAAGACAGGACAGAATTTGCGGTGCAATATTTATAGACTTAGAAAAAGCATACAACAAAGTAACAACAAAAATTCTAATTGAAAAATGATAGCAGTAAACATACCACTACAAATTACCATATGGGTATACTCATTTCTTAGAAATAGAAACCTACAAATAGAAAGAAACAAAAAAATACAAAACATGTTAGTGACTGACGGATTACCTCAAGGAGACGTCATGTCCCCATCACTTTTTAACATCTACACCAAAGACATTCACACAATCACAAACGACACCCAGGAAAATATCATAATCCAATATGCAGATGATTTTGTAATCCTTAGCAGTGGAAAAAACGAAAACGAACTCAAAAATAACTTACAAAAAAGTCTAAACTCCTTCTCTCAAGAAATTGAAAAATTAAATCAAGTCATAAACATAAATAAAACAAAATTCATGATTTTTGGAAATAACACTCACAATATCCAGCTCAACATAAAAAAACATACACATAGAAAACACAAATACGTACAAATACCTGGGCACAATAATAGACAAAAAACTAAACTTTGAAAAACACATCGAACACATAAGAAATAAAGCCACAACAAGATTAAATTTCTTAAAAATAATAAGCGCTAAACAAAACAACTTAGGTCCAGAAAACAGCCTAAAAATATACCGGGCAACAATTAGAAATATATTAGAAACAGGAGCTTCATACATATCAAACAGCAGGAAAAACAGCATAAAAACCATTAACACCCTAATAAACCAAGCAATAAGGAAGGCGACAGGATGCACAAAAACTACCCCACTCAACACCTTACACGCCATAGCATCGGAAATTCCGTTCCATATCAGAAGCCATTTTATCGTAAGGAAAGAACTAGCCAAAGATATAGTATTCTCCAGACCAATCAGACAACAATTAAACAAACAACACAGAACACAATACAAAAAAGAAAAAACCTTTCAAGAACAAACATATGATAAAGACATACATATACTAAAAATATGTATACAGCCAAGAATAATGACTTAAAAACACAAATAAAAATAAACACAAGTCTCACACTAGATACAGGATCTAAAAACAACAAAAACGCCCAAACCATCAAAAAATCACTTTAGAAAACATTAACAAAAACGACAAAAATAGACCACAATTTTTACAGATGGAAGTATTGCAGGAGAAAAAGCGGGCATAGGTATCTACATTAAAAACAAACAACATCAACACTACTACAGCTACAACTTAAAAAATACTACATTCATAACTACAACTGAACTAATCGGTATAGAGAAAGCCTTACAAATAGCAGAAGAAAAGGAAATAGAAAATCCCATTATGTATACCGACAGTCTAACATCCTGTAACATTCTTCAGAACGCATTAACAGAAAACAAAATAGAACAAATCTTGTACAACATACTAAAAATAGCAGCTAAAATACAAGCAGACATTTTTTGAATCCCACCACATGTGGGAATTGATAGAAATGACAAAGCCGACGACCTAGCGAAAAAGGGAACTCTCTCAACATGCACAATATAGAATAAAATAAGATATACAGACGCTATCCAAACATTTAGAAACGAAATGGAAAAAACACTCAAAAATGGTTCATAAACGCATCAAGAGAAAAGGGGAAAATTCTTAGAATTCCAAAAAGAATTTAGACTAGAGTTGTGGCACAAAGGAATTTATTTAAAAGGAAATGAGATAAAAATAATAAACAAGATTTTAGCAGGACATGACCCATCTGAATTTTGGCTACACAAAATGAAAATAACAGATGACGGTACGTGCGATATATGCCAGACCCCTAAAACAGGAAGACATAAAATTTTCGAATGCCAAAAATACAAACGTGAAAGAGATATAACCATACAAAATCTGAAAAACAATTGGTTAGAAAAAAGTGGGAACACATGGAAACAAATATTACAATTCATAGCAAAAACCACATAATACTATAGTAACAACGGTAAAAATACACTACAACATTATACTTATACATACGATAATTTAATTTAACTCATAATTTATTTTATGTATCTATCTATTATTTATTTCCCAAAATTCAGTAAACAACACAGAACTCCCCCATGTTCTTTGTTTATTTTGGCATCACATATGTGCACAACATAGTTGTTTAAGTTCATATATTTATTTTTTTATATCTTTTGAATTTATACCGCCGTAAACATTTAAAATATATTTATTCATGTACGTACCTATACAATTATTGTTAATTATCATTTAAAGAAAAACATAGTAAAAGCAAAACGATCACTCCCGAAGCAAAAACAAAATAAATAAATAAAACAAAAAAATAGCTTCTATACTTTATAACAGGCATCTTATAAATAAAAATAAAAAACAACCCCAAACGAAGCCAGGAAATCCAAATACATCCTTCCATTAACTAGCTTAATGAAACAAGATGCAAAAGGACCCTGCTCGGAAATCCACATCAATTACCATAAATATTCCAATTTCCAGTTTCGATCTATCGCAAAAATATTCTTCCAAACAAAACATATTTTATATACATATTTACATATATATATATATATATATATATATATATATATATATATATATATATACAAATATATTTTTAAACTTGCTCAAATTCAACTCCAATCAAACAGTCCAAACGGCATAACAACCCAATTGTAGATAAAAAAAGCCAAAAGCACAAAAAAAAGATTAAATAAAATAATAATCACAAAAACAAAACCACGTTTTTCTTATACACAAGTACAAAAAGTTTTTCACCATAAAAAATAAATAAATAAATAAATAAATAAATAAATAAAAAAACAGAATTACAAAACAAAAACTCTGCAAAACAATTAAAATGAATACATGAATAAACAAACAAAAAAATAATATAAACCAAACCGATAAAGGAAAAAATACAAATATAATTAACGGAAAAATCAAAAGCCACAAGAAATCAACCATAATCTGTAAACCAAAGAAGAGAACACAGAAAAGGAGAATGGACCTTGAATCCCCCTCCTTTAAACAGATGGTCAAAACTCTGATTATGGCTCCGTATGACGGAAAACATAGGAGAATATTATTCCATCAAACCTAATAATAAGAAGAAGAAGAGAACATCATATCTAATGCGTTTAACCTTCATTTCTATTACCACCTACCCGGGTATGTTTTGCGTTTTAAATTATTAATATCTTTTGATAGAATTCATATATTGACTTGAAATTTAAGGAATGCCTAGAAAATATGTTTCCTCCCAGTAAAAAAAAAAATCAGAATTAAAAAAATAATAAATACTATTTTTAACATTTTTTTTTTCAATTTGTATACCTTACTTCTATGACCACCTACCCGGGTAGGTCATACATTTTGTATGGGAGTTTGCATTTCTGGATGGTAAATTGATCATATTATCTGTTTTAGTTATTGAAATGTCTTCAAAGTTTCAGGGAAGCTGCATAAAACTTTGTTCTTGCCAGTATAAAAAATAGGAATTTTCAAAATTATTTTTCATATATTATTTTTATGTTAACTTTTTACCCCTTACTTCTATGACCACCTACCCGGGTAGGTCATACATTTTGCATGAGAAATTGCATTTTGTTATTTGTTATTTGTTATTTATTAATTAAAATTCAACGGACCGCAAGTGGCCCACTTGAAGCGAATTCATTTACATTCATTCATTATAACATAGTCACATTTCGGTCATTCATTTGTCACGCTTAGTCTTAAGTAACATAATTAACATGTAAAAGGTCGCACGACACGAATACTATTGAACAATGCGGTGCGCAACATGTCAGGTTGATGACGATCACAAATAACATTAAACTCACGGCACATACGAATAAACGGATCAGAGGAGCCAAAGCGAGTGCGGCGTTCCTCCACGTCAAGTAGCGATCTAGCTCTGAGCGATCTCGGCGGGACATACATGTTGAGCCTCGAAAGAAGCGCGGGCGAGTCGATCCGATTGTCAAGAAGTCCCGCGACAAACAGCCTCTGAGCGTTGCAGTTCCGCTGCTTCAGTGTCTCGATGCCAAGCAACGCACAGCGTCCCTCATAGTCAAGTTGGACACTCCAGGAGCGCAAAGCGAACCGCGTGAATTTGCGCTGGATCGACTCTAAACGAGCTAGGGGCGAGCAGCTGTTGGCCACCATACTACTGAAGCGTATTCTAACACTGGTCGCACCAAAGCACAGTATAGCGTCTTGATGCAGATCGGGTCAGTGATGTCTCGTGCTATTTGTTTTAGTAAGCCGATCAATTGGTTACCCTTAGTGACAACGTGTTCTAGCTGATCGTGGAAGCTCAACTTTTCGTCAAGGAGCACTCCTAGATCCGTGACACAGCTTTTGCGACCAATGGTAGATCCATTTAACGCATAGTCATGCACTAAGGGGCACCGCTTTCTCGCAAACGTAACGACAACACACTTCTCGACGCACAATTCAAGACCATTCAAAGAGCACCATGACTGGAAGGCACTTAGAGTGGCTTGAAGGCGGAGTTGGTCTGACCGGTCACGGATAGGCAGGAACAGCTTCGCGTCGTCTGCATACAGTAGGTGGCCGTCAGGAGGGAGCAACCGTGTTACGTCATTCAGGAAAATGACAAACAGCAGCGGTCCAAGGTTACCCCTGCGGCACCTCCGAAGAAGCATCGATACGGCGCGACGTATCTTCACGCAGTATGTGCGACCAGCAAGATAGGAACGCATCCAGGCCACCAGCTGCACAGGCAGGCCAAGCGTTTCGAGCTTTGCGAGCAGCAAGGCGTGCGGAACGCTATCGAAGGCAGCCTTAATGTCCGTGTAGACTGCGTCGATCTGCGAGCCGGCATCGATGGTCCTGTGGCAGAGGCTAACGAACTCAACCAGGTTGGTGGTGGTTGAACGCTGAGACAAATCCATGTTGAGCTGTGCTAATGTAGTTCGAGGTTCGTACACCAGGAGCTCGAAGACCTTAGCGCAGGCACAAAGCGATGTAATGCCACGGTAATTACATGCATTTGATTTGTCCCCTTTTGTGCACTGGAACAAGCCACGAAGTTTTCCAGCAGGCAGGATAGATGCCCGAACGCAGCGAGTCGCGAAAAATCGAGGCCAGGATAGGCGCGATGGTGGTGCCACAACGCTTAAGCGTGGAAGCCGGGATCCCGTCAGGCCCTGGAGCAAACGAAGATTTCAGCCTGTCAATCGCTTTCGAGACTGAATACTCATCGATGATCGGCAAGTTTGGGGCCATAGCATCCACCGGTACTTTTGATAATACGTCGGCTATCTGCCTCTCATCAGTTACAGCTGGAAGGAAGGTGGCGGCAAAACGCGAGGCAAAAATATCACATACAGCAGACGGATTGTTGCCGTTGCGCCCGTTGTAACTGACGGAGCTAGGAAAACCAGAGGATTTCCGACGATTGTTTGCGAAGTTCCACAGTACACGTGAATTGCCGCGGCAGCGCAACCGTACGCCGTACGTGCCCCAGGTAGCGGAACCTGTTATAGCGCCGATAGAGAGAGTGCGCAGTATTATAGTTGCGCAATGCAGCGGGACACCTACGCAACAAATAATCGCGATACGCGGCAGCTTTAGCCGTTTTGAGCCTGCGCAGCGTTCTGTCACCCCAAGGGGGCCTCGTTTAGGTCGTTTCACCGGCGTGCATTCATTCAGGGCTTGCAACATGAACCGCTCAAAATCTTTCACAGCGAGCTCAAGAGTGGCGTAACGGGAACAATCGAAGACATTCGCGAACGAGGCGATCATCGGCAGGAGCCTGTTAAAGTCCGTCCGCGCGTAGTCAAGGCGTGATGTTAGCGCAGGAACGGCTGATTCCTCTCGTGGTAGCGGGATGGCCAACTCAAGCGCAGGGTGATAGGTGTCAATTGCTAACAGCGGGGTGAGGCAAAGTTCAAGCGGAAGGCAAACAGAAGCAACAGCATTATTTGCAAACACCAGGTCTAAGACGCGTCCGCTGGTGTTAAGATGACCATTGATCTGGAAAAGTCCGCTATGATGCATCTCGTCCATAAACAGAGCGGAGAGAGCCGATCGCGTACGTGGCTCATAATGCAGAAATGGCAAATCCGGATCATGCTGAGCGGCTGACAAGGAGACGAGAGGTAGGTTGAAGTCTCCTAACTGGAGTAAACCGTCTCCGGGATGCATAGTTGAGCATAATGAGCGAATGCAGTTTTCGATTTCACGGAGCGTGGCAGCATTTGCGGCAAGTCTAGGCGGGAGGTATGCAGCAATGATGAAAAGTCGGGAATTGCCTAGTTGTATTACAACGCACACTAGCTCAAGCGATGGATGCACCGTTGTGTGTTCCCGTGACGTCAGAGACTGAGAGCACGCAATCAACACACCTCCACCGCGGGAACATGTACTGTTGTCAACACTACGATCGCATCGGTAGACTCGGAAGCTATCGTCAAACAGCAAAGCCGAAGGTAGACTAGGATCGAGCCAGGTTTCCGTAAGCACTATTACACCGAAATTGGATTCCAACACCGACAGGCGAACTTCATCGACCTTTCGTGCGCAGTCCCCGCACGTTTTGATAGTAAACAGAGGCAGTGGAACGGGCAGTGCGAAGCGCATTAGCAGCAGGAACATAACAGGTAGGTGTTTGTGCAGACTTAACAGAGGTTCGTCTATTCGTGAAAGAAACGGTCAAGTGTGGTCTGTTGTAAGTTGGTGTTGGAAGTGCGGCGAATTAAAAGCGGGCCGTCAATGAGTGTTGAATTAGGACCATGAGTGGTGTCATTCAGCGTGTGTTCTCCCAATTGTGGTGATGTTAGTGTTTGAGCCTGTGAAGTTGATGCGTTTGCCGGTGAGTGATAGACAGTGGATGTTGGTGTGCGAGGCATCGAACGGCGATCGATGACAACAGGTGTGCGTGTGAGAGAACGGTGTTTGATGGTGATTGGTGACGATGAGTGTCCATGCTCTCGTTGACGGGATTGTACAAATTCACGTACACCAATACCGACAGGCCAGGACGATGGGGCGAGTGCTGCGTGACGAAGGGCGGCCGGTACTCTCACTTTGAAAGAAAGCCAGTTTACGCTGTCAACACTGACTCCCTTCCTCAGCAAGCAGTATGCTAGGACGTCATCGGTGGCTAAACGGCGTTTCACAGAAGCGACCACTTGCTCCACGGTGACGGCAGTGGACAAGCGAGATAGTCGGATCCATATTCTGTCTGTGGCCGGCTGGGGAAACGCTGCTCGAAGCGGTGACGATAGCGTATCGGTTCCCATGAGTTCTTCCGGTAGCGTAGACGGGGTGGGATGCCGACTGTAGTGTTAGTGCACGCGCTTGGCGATGACGCTGCATACATGTTATTTTGACGAATGTTTACGTTTTTGTTGACATCAGGGGACATAGAATCCTCGATGATACGCCGCCGCTTTCTACCCGCAACGGGCCGAGGATCGGTATTGCAAAGCTGAGATATGGGTGCATTTTGCAGTAGAGTAAATCCGCTGCGCACCTCGGCGATAATCGGTTCAATAAGCTTCCCCATAGCCGCAACAGTTGAGGTGAGAGCAGCTTGAAAACCGACCTGAGCCCCGATCTCTTTGACTGATCGGCAGCGCGGATTTTTCAGGATATTGGTGCACCCAGTGCAGCTCCAGTGCAGATCGATGTGAGTCAGGACCGCATCAATCAGCTCGGAAGGCAGCCTGCAACAACCGCGGTGAAAAGTAGCCTCACAGTACGCACAGCCGACGATACAGTCGGCAGCATCCAGTGGCACAGCACACGCGAAACAGATAGCCGCCATCGCGAAATTATGCGCGGTTTTGATCACACCACCGTTAACCCGGATTAAAAACGTTAATACACAGTCGTGGGTCAATGAAATAACACACTAACGCGCAACAGTAACAGGAAGCAGTTTGGTAGTCAATTGAACGAGTATTAACTGGGTACGTTAGAAAATACACTTAAATATTTTGGAAAAACGCGGAGCACAGCGATATGCGACCGAGCAGTTAAACGTCAGACGTCAGACTCAGATTTTTTTGCGTGGTAAAATGTGCATAACTTGTGTTTAGTTATTAAAATGACTTCAAATTTTCAGCAAAGCTACATAAAACTTTGTTCTTGCCAGCATAAAAAATAGAAATTTTCAAAATTATTTTTAATGTACTTTTTTCTATTATTAGTTCTATTATTTCTTATCTTTGCCATTAATTTTGCATGTATTTGTGAAGCTTTCTTAACAGGGAGTCTATATTTTGTCTCACAAGCGACTTCATCGAAGCTTATAGGAAAAGCTCCAAGGTTACTAGCAGTGATGGATTTCACCTCAGCTTGTAGTGTTGTTGTAGTGGACATATTTACGACGTGGATTTGCAGTGCTGCAACATCCTTCACGATGGCCGATTTGATCACAGTCGCGACATTTATGATTGGATGAACGTACATTCACGCATCCAATGAAGCTCTCCGCACAGCCAGCAAGGATTTTAGGTTTATCATATTCTGCCTTCTCGTTCTCCCATCCCTGCTGTGTGCGCCTTCCATTGGCGCTCGACTGGAAGTGTGAATGAGACGTGTCCTAATATTGATTCCGCGGTTGGTACGAATACCGTCGTTGATGATTTCTTTTACCGCTAGAACACGTTCACTGCAATCAGCAATCATCGCACTGTCCTTCTTAAGGTTAGCCACTCGCTGGCATTCGGCAGACAGCTGCTCGAGAGTGATGTCACATTTTTCCTCGATGCGAGACAAAAGGCGAGTACGGCTTTCGGCGTCTTCGTCTTCCCTGAGGTCACACACGAACACCAAGTTTTGAGTTGATCATCCGTCATTTTCAACAACTCGAAATCTACGCAAGCACGGTTTACGCGGCAAGCGAAGGTCAGCATATCCTCCGAGCGTGCTTTTGTAATGTTGAAACATTTGTACCGTTTGCTGAGAAGCGACTCCATTTTGCCAAAAAGCTTTTTTAGTTTGTCCACGATGGCGTCGAAGGTGAAATCGCGTGGCAAGCTAGGCAAAAGAAAAATTTTTAGTCTCTCGTGTTCCTTGGGACCCAACTTACGAATCAGAAGGCGAACTCTGGCAGCATCTTCGAGCCTGGAAGCATCTTTGGTCAGCAACTCTTCATAGCGGGCGAACCAGGCCTCGAATGTTATTTCCGAGTCAGGTTCGAAACGGAATTCCACGATTTGGTTCGCAATGGTGTCCAAAATTTGTTCGGGGTTGCTGGGTGTTGGCTGCGGAGGCGGATGAATCTGCTGCGGCTGGAACGAAACTTGCTGCTGACTCATCAGCTGCTCCATTAATTGCTGCTGTTGTGCCATCTGTTGCTTAAGAAGCTGCAACACTTGAACTACCGTGCTTGCTTCATTAGTAGATGGCATTGCCCCCTGGAATAAAAATGATGGTACAGGGGCAGCATTTTGTGATGGCGGCCCACTCCCATTTTGTCCAGGAGGCGGATGATACTGCCGCGAGGTGCTGGCGCCAAAATCGGTGGGCCAATGTTGGGATTCTCGACGCTGCTCATCCGTAGCGGAGTTTTCGGGGCTGTTCATCCTTCGCTTAATTATCGCTCAATTTTTCACTAATTTCACTACAATTCACCAAGGCGTCCGAAAGCATCACTGCACTGCACTGTAGTTCTATGTGTATGTAATACAGAGCATTCGGGATAATTTTGACAGTTACATTTTTGTTTATAACTCGTGATCGAGTTGGCATAGGAAAACAAGCAATACGCCATTCGAAAGCTAAAAGTGTATGGAACAAGCAGCGAAAACATCCCGCGAAGAGTACATTGTGGAAGCGGATCACATGCATCATGATGATCCGCGCCGGACGCGACAACCGCGACATCATGCAGTGCGTGCAGTGTTCGCTGAACACGGTGAAGGCGATCCGGAGTGAGCTGGGAGAAAACAGCGACGACGACGAAGCGGTGGCAGCACGAAAACCACATTCTCAGCGGCGGGATTGCGTGAGGACCGACGCTTTCCTGGCTGACCTCCAGGCGTGCGTGATGGGAAATCCGGGATTGGAATTCGACCGTTGGCACGTGAGATGGGGTGGCACCATCCACGATGAAAATGGCCCTGAATGACGCCTTGATCACGAGAGTGGCCAACGGCAGACCGTACGTGTTCCAGCAAGATTCCGCTCCGTGCCATACAGCTTCCAAAACGATAAAGTGGCTGCCGGCCAATTTCAACGACTTCACCGCGCCGAATGTGTGGCCTCCCAGCTCCCCAGATCTTAATCCAATGGATTATTTCGTGTGGGGCGCGGTGGAACGGGACACCAACAGAACCTCCAGCAACACCAAGGCGGAGCTGATGGCGAAAATCAGGTCCGTTTTCGCGGCCCTACCCCGCGAAACTGTCGCCAGGGCTTGTTCCCGGTTCCGGAGACGGGTGGAGGCCGTAATAGAAGCCGAGGGCGGATATTTTGAATAAAATGAATAAAATACATGATAAGCTACTATTTCAAAAACAAAAAATTCCCTGATGATTAATTTTGCCATAATTTTTTTCTTCTCCGTAGGTGACTGTCAAAATTATCCCGAACGCCTTGTATATCTCTATTTTTTTTTTCTCGTCGCCACTGTTGTGTCCGCACAAATGTGACGTGAAACGTTGTACGGCTGTTTGCATTCGAAAGTAAGCGGCACAACCGTAACCCAGTTCGTTAGCGTCTGTAAATATGTGCAATTGCACAACATTGTCAGCATTTGGTGCAGCACCTGTAAAATACCATCGAGGATTTTCACCCTTTGTATTCCGAGAAGTAAACCCGTCCACCGTTTGAAGGTGTGTTGTTGTGCATCATTCAATTCGTCATCCCACCCTAAGTTATCGCGCCATAGATCTTGCATCATCATTCTACCATGAATTAGCACTGGTGCCACTAATACCAAACGGTCGAACAGGCTCATGATTGCTCTCAAGACTATACGCTTTGTTGGTTTCTTTATTCCATCGATATATGGTTTCAGATCGATATGCCAACTTCCCGAGAACTGTAATGAATCCGTCGACGAGTCCCATGTTATACCTAGCACACGTGGGTGTTTTGTCTCTTCACAAAGATTAATCTTCTTGTTTATATCGCTAGCCGATTCTCCTAAACTTCTCCTCACCACTTTCACCCTTTGTATAGCTTCTTCTATCGTATCGCAACTATCATAGTAGTCGTCCATATATGTGTTATTAATAATGGCAGCCGACGCTTCTGAAAACTCTTTTGTGTGCTCTTCTGCATTTTTGCGCATTACATATTGTGCAGAGCATGGCGAGCAGGTGGCTCCGAAAGTTGCTACGTCCATTATGAATGCTTTAGGTGATTTATTTTTGTCGAACCTAAAGAGGTATCTTTGTGAGTGAGTGTCCTCTTTTCTGAAACGAATTTGATGAAACATTTTCTCAATGTCTCCCCGAAAGCTATTTTTTAACGAAATTTGCAAAGGACTGTGGGTAACTGTACCAGGAGATCCGGTCCTTTCAACAATTGCGAGTTGAGGGACACTCCACTCGCTTTGGGCTGCATGCAATATCAATCGTGTCTTTTCAAGTTTTTGAGGGTGACCGACTACATTTAGTGGTAAGTACCAGGTTCTCCCTTGGCAGGCAGAATACAGTTCTGTCTTGTCTGCTTGGTGGGCATAACCATTTTTATATATGCTCGCATCTGATCGTGTACATTTTCTTTTAGGTATGGATCCCTCTCCAACTTTTTCTCGAGAGCACACAGTCGAGCTAAAGCCATCGGTTTGCTGTCTGGGAAATTTACTATATCGTTTTACCACAACAGGCCTGTTAGTAAAACGACCGTCGATTTTTGTAGTAGCTTCTAGCATCGCCTTAGCTCTTTGCAATTCTTCTGGTTCAGGCAGGAATTTGTTGAATGAGCTTACTGGACTTTCTTCTAAGGCAAAGTATTTTCGCATTGTCTCGTTCAACTCGTGGTCTCAGGGTTTTTTGCTATCGGTGTCTTCGTTGGTAGTGTGGTGACACAACGTGTAACCGCTTCTTAAGACGCGTTACGTATACATAACGCATCACGCGTAATGTGTAGCACTCACTCACTCACTAACACTAACAATAGCAAACGATTGCACTACTACAATTAGATATTAGATTGGAATTATATTTTATGTTAGAAATAAAATTATTCTACGAGTGACCACCAAGCGAGCTACAAGCCAACTCATTACGTGCACCCGAAAGTAGTGAAATTAGCTAGAATATCCCCATAGTAGCTTCGCCGCGATGAACGTTAAGGTACACATTCCCCTGACTCGTTTCGGTTGTTGTATTGTACGGTCCATAAATACCCGAACTAACGCGCAGCGCACAGCAATAGGTTTGCCGGAGTGTCCTGAACGCGTTTCCAGGGGTTGGATTAGGTTTACATCAACTAGTCCGATCAACAGTTTTGGCATTTAATCGTCGTAGGTGTTTAGCGGGACATCCTGTAAATAGTTAAGTGTACTTATCAGTGTGTTGCATTTTTTGTTATATAGAGGAAGGCTTAGCTTGTTGACAGTGTGAGCAGCCCCTATTGAATAGCGCCGCTCATCCCCATTGCAGATATCTCCATGCTGAAGCGTTGTGATGCAGTTTTCTTTCTGGCCACATTAGAAGACCAGTGTAGTACGTGGGTCCGGGTTTCCCTTTAATCCGAGGCGTTCAGCTAGGACGGTTTCCACCAGTGTGAGTGACGATCCTTCATCAAGGAACGCTAGTGTGAGTTTGGTTTTGGCAAAGCAAACATTTGGGCATCCTGTTGATAGTATCTTCTCTGACGTTAGACGTGTGGGCTTCTGAGTCAGGGGTTGCCGGGCTGGTGGCGATAGCTTCTTCTGAGTGCACAAAGATGTGTGATCGTTGCTGATTTCTCATGATTCGAGGGAAATTCGTCTTAGGTGAAGTGTAGGTGGTCACCTCACTTGCCTTTTCCACTAGCTGTTTCATGAACTGTTCAAATTCTTGAAGCAAAGGCTCTGTTTTGTAGGTTTTTTTACGGTAAATTTGTAGTTAACCCACTCAAGTCGTCTTGAAGCCGGTAGCTCTTCAACTAGCTCCTCTAGCAGCTCATGGTTCGACAAGTAGTGTTCTCTATCGGATGAGCTCAGTTGATTACACAAGAGTTGTACCGCTAAGCCGAAAGTAATTAATTCATCCAATCGTTCCGGTCCTGGTGCTGGCACTTGGCGAATTTTCGCTAACATGTCCTTGGCTACGAGCGATGGCTTACCAAATAATCGTTGCAGCGTTTTTATAATTAACGGCACTGATTGCGGCGAATCAAACCACCCTTCGACAACCTCGCGCGCTCCCTCTGTCAAGCACTCCTCTAACCTGTCTAAATTTTCCACGTGGGATAACCCACATGCAGCCGGTAAATTCCACGAAGCTTTTATAGAATTTTGGCCAGTCCCTTGGTGTGCCTGAGACGTCGGCAGTTTTTTGGGCCACGTCTGTCTCGCTACGATCTGGTCTGCCGTTAGCTTCGTTGTGTAGCTACCCGTCGGCGTCGGCTCTTTCATCCCGTTATCCTGCGGGTGCAGGGTAGAGGTGACATCCGGGAAAAAAATCCGTTGCTTGTGTAGCCATTCTGCTGATTTTGCTCTACCACTGACTTCCGAAACAGAAGGCTCATATTCACTCCCTCCCGCCGAGCACTGCGTGACCAACTTAGTAATTGTCTCCATCATTGCACACTGCATTTCCGCATGTCGAGCAGCCATCATCATCTGCTCTTCTAATAGACGGTTTCATTTTGCTTCCTCAGCAAGTTTTCTAATGCCGTTCGATGCGACGAAGCATTTGACCCTATGCAACTGCTTTACGTAGGGTATTGGTGAGGAGTGAAGCGATCCTTCTTCTGGTTCTAATGCGCCAGGTGGTTTGGTGGCCGGCTTCTCAATCGGCTTCATGTCGCCATCGCGGTGAGCAGCTTCGGATTTGGGCTCCCCATCTTGAAGCGAGTTGCTGCTCCTTAGGCTTCGAGATCGTTAGCCTCTGCCACAGGACCATCGATGCCAGCTCGCAGATCGACGCAGTCTACACGGACATCAAGGCTGCCTTCGATAGCATTCCGCACACCTTGCTGCTCGCAAAGCTCGAAACGCTTGGCCTGCCTGTGCAGCTGGTGGCCTGGATGCGTTCCTATCTTGCTGGTCGCACATACTGCGTGAAGATGGGACCCCATACGTCGCGCCGTATCGATGCTTCTTCGGCGGTGGGGAGTAACCTTGGACCGCTGTTGTTTGTCATTTTCCTGAATGACGTAAAACGGTTGCTCCTCCTGACAGCCATCTACTATATGCGGACGACACGAAGCTGTTCTTGCCTATCCGTGACCGGTCAGACCAACTCCGCCTTCAAGCCACTCTAAGTGCCTTCCAGTCATGGTGCTCTTTGAATGGTCTTGAGTTGTGCGTCGAGAAGTGTGTTGTCGTTACGTTTGCGAGAAAGCGGTGCCCCTTAGTGTACACTTGGCAAATACTTGGAAAATAGGAACTTTTTTGACCGAAAGACATAGTTCTTTTCAGAATTATTTGGTAACCCTGAAAAGAGCTGTTTAAGTGGTGGTTGGGAGGAGGTGTTGCGGTGTTCCACAGAGCGAAAACACATTCTAACGGTCAATGTGTTGACCATTATTTTCTTTCACTGCCTGGCAGCGAGTAGCCATATCTCGGATGGGCTTCTGGCAGGTTTCTGGAGGCATGCGTTTCCACATTTCCTCGCATCGTGCCCATTGGTTATCCGCTGAGGATGCATGCTGGTTCTTGAGCTTGTCCTTAAGAATCGAGAATCCTGGTTTGCCAAATAACACCTAACTGTTCGCGATGTGTGCTTTGAGTCTTTATCATTCTGAAAGATGTAATGCGCTTCGTCTCCGAATGTTTGTCGAGTGTATGGCAACATCTTACGACTAAGTATTTTTCTGTACCCTTCCGAGTTCAGTGTCCCGATGATACGGAACAAAGGACCCGGGCCGTGCCAGGAGAAGCAACCTCACACCATTAAGTGGCCGCCTCCGTGATTAAGGGTTTTATCGTGTTTTTCGGATGATACGCCTGATTGGGAAGGCGCCAGACGTATTTAATGCCGTCCGAACCATCCAGATTGATTCTGGACTCATCCGAAAAAAATATTTTCATCCATCAAGTGATGGATGCAGCCAGATGTTATTCGGCAAACCGAATGCGCGTGTCTACGTGGTGCGGCAGTAGCTTCCAAACCTTCCGTGGTCTCCGGGCACAGAACCCAGCCGCGCGTAAACGGCGAGACACCGTCTTCGACGAAACTTGCAATCCAAGCTCCTGCTTGATACGAGTGCAAGTTTTGAAAGCGTGCGAACAGACGGCGTCCACGGGCCTTCCCACGCTCGAATGCAGAGCCGATGGCATACGATTCTATCTTCACCATTAACATGAGAGAGACAGAGCTTATACCACAAATGTACCCGAAAGGTGTGCATGCTTCACCTCAGGATCTAAAGGCAAGGACAAGGCAAAGAGACACAGAAAATTTCCTCACGGCTACACATGTCCTTTTGATGCGTTGTCTATGCGTCTCGCTCGGTATCACAGCGGCATACGGCAGGTAAGCAGTACAAATGCTGCTACCTGATACGCACACATGTTTATCGAACACAACTATTCGGTTCGACTCGGTAAACTTCACGAGGATGCCGGAACAAAAGGGCGCAGACTTTTTCATGATTTTGTATGACTTCGGCTGTTTTGGACTACGCGTGTAGGCGCTCGCAAAGGGTCCGCCCTGACCTTTTCAACAATCTGCGCGTCAACTTTAGCCGTTGTTCTTCGCGGACGACCGGTCGACTTACCCGTAGCCTCGCTACAAATGGCGTTGTCCACAAACGTCCGCGAATGGCCGAACGCCTTGCAGATTGTCTTTATTGGGACGTTCTCACGAAACAGCCCCTGAATGTGTTTACGCTCCTCTGGTTTGCAGTGCTTACCGTGACCCATGATGATTTTGTGGAATTTTTAACAGCAACCTTACACCTTGACCACTGACTGAAGAATGAAGTGCAAACCGATTGCTTTTTATACTGCCACGATACGCTATCGGCACTCGTAACTCAGGTAAGTAGTTCACCAAAAATGGGAGTATAAAAGGCAAAAATCGGCGATTGGAACCTCAGTACGCCTCGCACTCTTGCCGATGACACATCTAGCACATGCATTGAGCCAAAAACAAAAAACACACACAAAGTTTTTTTTCCTATTTTTATGTCCAGCGGTGTGTGACTATACGACCTTGACGAAAAGTTGAGCTTCCTCGACCAGCTAGAGCACGTTGTCACTAAGGGTAACCAATTGATCGGCATACTAAAACAAATAGCACGAGACATGACTGACCCTGTCTGCATCAGGATGCTATACTGCGCTTTGGTGCGACCAGTGCTAGAATACGCTTCGGTAGTATGGTGGCCTACAGCTGCTCGCCCCTATCTCGTTTTGAGTCGATCAGCGCAAATTCACGCGGTTCGCTTTGCGCTCCTGGAGTGTCCAACTTGACTATGAGGGACGCTGTGCGTTGCTTGCAATCGAGACATTGAAGCAACGGAACTGCAACGCTCAGAGGCTGTTTAGCGCGGACTTCTTGACAATCGGATCGACTCGCCCGCGCTTCTTTCGAAGCTCAACATGTATGTCCCGCCGAGATCGCTTTACGTGTTAATTATTTTACTTAAGACTAAGCGTAACAAATGGATGACCGAAACGTGACTAATATAATATAATGATTTTAAACTAATTAGCTTCAAGTGGGCCATTTGGGGTCCGTTGAATTTTAATTAATAAATTACAAATAACAAAAAACCTTACATCGTATCTGGAGGAAAATAACTTAATTGAAGCAGCATTACAGCCAACAAAAATCTACAACGGCGATAAAACATCGTTTTTCTTACATCCTCAGAAAACAGCTGTGTTTGCTAATCGTGGCAGCAAAATGTCTATGAATGCGAATACGCTGACAGCCACAAAAACATAACAGTAATACTCACATTTGAAGCCGATTATTGACCCATGCATGATGCTCCCTATGAAACGCATACCTGTTGATATACTACGAGAATTTCCTGCCAACAGGGGCGTCTGCAAAAGTAAAAAAGTGGATGGACACTCCTGGTTTCATGCTGTTCATCCGGGAACTATTTTACCCCCATGTTCTCAAGAAAAAGGTGAAGTTTCCTGTGCTATGGGCTCTCTTACCATACGGCGGCAGAGATTGCCGAATTATGTTTGAAATTGGATATCGTTTTAATAGCGTTGTACCACAATACCACACGAATCACGCAATCGGCAGACGTCGCTATATTCAAACCCCTTAAGAGCGCCTGAAAAAGTGCTGTGTTGAATTGGCGGATGGAAAATGGTGGTGTTAATTTGCTGATAAAACACTTTTCAAGTGTATTGCAAGAGGCAATGGAAAAGGAATACAACCAGCAAGACTCAAAAACGGATTCAAGGTTTGTGGACTTTTTTCCTTTCGGACCTGACAATAGCCGGCATCGCAAATAAATGAACACATTTTAACAGTTGTTTAAAGTTCAGTTTGGTTTAACCGAGTTCATTTGTTGTTCATTCCTGCTAAAATAAACGACCGTCAAAACAGTTAACGACTGCTCGATATCGCATATAGGCAAACACGGGTAAAAAATTCGAGCAGTATAATTAAACGACTGTTAATTTGTATCGCATACGCTCTTGACAGTCGTTTGTTTAACGACGGCATAGGACCAGTCGTTAAAATTAAAAAATAAACTCAATGCGTTTGCGATGCCAAATTCTAGCAATTTTTAACGACTCTGGTTAATTTTTAACGACTGTTAATTTTAAATCATTTCTTTCGCGATACCAGCTAATGTTGATTATGACAAGTGCATTACCCGAGTGGTTAAACAAAGTGAAGTCAAAACTACCATCATGAATCCAGCATCATGTTCAGCTGAGATTCCTTCTGAACTGATTGCTTCACTCAATCCTGCTAACGTTGTTATTTCAACTGAAAAAATCAGGATGCAATACAATGTATTGGAAGGGAACACATTATGAAATTCAATGACGGTCTCGTCGATTCGGAGGAAGGCGAAATCATCAAACAGCTTTATGAAATCATGTTATTACCGTTCGATTCGCAAAATATGCAAGCTGCCAGCGAATTTATGGAAGAAGTTTACCCAGGTAGCACAATTCTTAATGAGGAATCAGTATTTGTCGATGAGATACATAATGAATATTGTCTGTTGGAAGAGCAAAGTGAAACATCCCAGAACATACTGCGCGAACCAAATCGAGATAATGTTGCATGTCGAAAAATGAGCATTTCTTAGCAGCTAGAAAAAAAGCTAAAGCAGAGGAAAGAAGGCCCGCAAAAATTCAGACAGAGCTGTTGAAAACCGACAATCCGAAAACAAAGAAGAGAAAAAGCGAAAATGGAGAAAATTGAAAAAGAAAACCTTCGTCGACAAAAACAGGAGAAGACTCGAAAGAAAAAGAAGAACATAGAAACGGAAAACGAACCAACTTGAAAAAAGTAATCAACAAAAACTTTGATTCTGTACTGCACTAAGTTGGTAGTACAGAATTCAGCCTTTTTTGTTATGCTCTTGGATCAAACTGTTTTTTTTCTTCTTTTTATAATAATTTTTTATGTATAAGATAATCATCTTTTTAATATTTTGTACTAATTCTTAATATTGCTTTTATTAATGATGAATAAATAGATAAGAATTAAGCCATGGCTATGTAATCAGACATTTAATATTATTCTTGACTACAACACTTTACCAAACCTTCTTCCTCCTCCGTGTGTAATGTAATATATCATGCAATATGTAACAAAACTTTGATCTATGAATAATTTTGACATTTTGCTTGAAATAATATACAAAACATAATTTTAATTGCATTCAATATTTAGGTTTAATCCTGAATAAAAACTAAATAAATTTCCCGAAAACACCACTATAGGAACACAATACCAAACTATAGGAACCATACCACCATTATGGGTACATCAAAGTGGTGAAAGATAAAGGTTTTTTATCCTCAATTTGTGATGTTTTATGTTAAAAATTGATGTTTTTGGAAAGATAACATGTTTTTCAAGAACCTTGTAATGAAAAATGCATGTGTTTACTCATTAAATTAATGAAAACCCTGTTGTACCGCTACAAATTGCAACACTAATGGTACATTTACCTTAAATAATTAGAATATTGAAATAGAATAATTGATCGTTTATATAATAATTATTGAATTGTAATATTTAATTTAATGAATTTAATTAATTGAAAGAACAAGTGAATAATGAAGTATTGAATTTGTGTATTTCTTTATTTGGCATTGTTATAATTTTCAATTAATTGGAAATAAATCCGATATTCATGTATCTTTTTCTACTTAGCGTAACGTCGACCTATACAGGCTTTCGAGACATATTCATTACCACGCAGCCGGCCTGTCAGTCCTTGCTACGGGGGATAAGGCTTGAACCCATGACGGGCATCGAGTGGAAGAATTCTATTTTATTAAAATAACCAAATTCATAAACAGTTAAACACATACATTCCGCTTTTCACTCGCAGGCTAGTAAGCCTTCTAGGACTCCTTTCAATAAAACACTACCTTAATCCTTGAATAATTCACCAAATCACAAATTATTGATTTTTATTCATGTAAGAAGAATATAAAATTTCAGTAATCTAAATAGGGTAAGTGTACCAATTGTGGCTATAGCTCCAATTATGGCTATAACGAACACTATTTTCGCTCTAAAACAAGCTGGTATCGCGAAAGAATTGGTTTAAAATTAACAGTCGTTAAAAATTAACCAGAGTCGTTAAAAATTGCTAGAATTCGGCATCGCGAACGCATTGAGTTCATTTGTTAATTTTAACGACTGGCCCTATGCCGCCGTTAAACAAACGACTGTCAAGAGCGTATGCGATACAAATTAACAGTCGTTTAATTATACTGCTCGAATTTTTTCCCCGTGTTTGCCTATATGCGATATCGAGTAGTCGTTAACTGTTTTGACGATCGTTTATTTTAACAGGAATGAACAACAAATGAACTCGGTTAAACCAAAATGAACTTTAAACGACTGTTAAAATGTGTTCATTTATTCGCGATGCCGGCTACAATCTATTTGCGTTCTAAAACCACGGAAGGATTTTTCATTTCAAATATGAACATTTTAACACATTTGTGCTTCATTAGTTCCATGCTGGTCACTTCCGTTAGTTAAAATCACCCTTTTAAAATGTGTTGCTAAGATTTTTGGTATCTCTTACCATTTTGCTAAGAGCAGTACTGTAGGATGTAGGGATTATAAGGTATGGGAGGAAGAGAGTGAGAGAGAGAAAGAGAGAAAAAGAGATAAATGGATAGTTGTATCAACAGCGAGAGAAGTACAAGGAATAGAATTGAATAAAATAAATCGTCAGTTGAGTTAGAACTGTCAGCTGGAACACATATACTGTGAGTGCGTGGCGTATTAATGAGATCCGAAAAGCGTATTTCCTCCTCCGGTCATTACATAGGATATTACCGATTTTCAAGCACATAAGCATAATTTTGTCTCAAAATCATCATTTTGGTGCAAAAAATTAGTTACTTAACAACCAACATTTCATCGAAAATATGCCTTTTTACTGTACGTTCATAATTGGTACAACTAACCTTAGGTGTACCAAATATCGCAGTATGCTTTGGATGCTTTGCTGACCTGTAGTTTACATGTGAACAACTCGGGTTTCTCGTTTTTTCGCAATCTTAAGTGTTAATATGTGTTTTAAGCATCATTTATTTGTAAAGTGTTCGAATCAGTAATCAGTGGAATAGTCAATAGAATGAAATCGAATCAGTTTCACCAAAATAATACAGCCTTGAATGACTTTCATACCAAGAAAGCGAAATCTGAAGCCGGTCGTGTCGCCTTATTGCCAATTGCGCTCTTGTTCTTCCCTTAGAGGCGAAAGAACTCCGTTTGTGCCAAAGCCTCTATAAACTATTCCAAAAATAATAATTGTTCTTCCCTGATCGATAGTTAGTGCTATTCTTGGCCAGAAGTATCTTGGTCAGAAGATAGTTTAAACGAATCTTCGCTTCTTCGTTTAAACGAATTCAAACAGACCACCCTGATTTGTGCTCATCTTCGCATCGCGCTGAAACGGTAGCTGGCTTAGGTATAGTTCTAGGTGATATGAAGGATTGTCAGGTGTGTGCCCAAGTACGGTGTCATCAGAAAGGTGTACGAAAGTATTTGCTTAGGATTAGCCTCATGAATTGGGCGATTAATTGAGCGTGGATATCTATGCAACCAGTGATAGAGAACGGATAATTTAAAATGTTAATTTTACGTTTTTAATGATGGTTACATACTTATATTGGTGCAGTGAACTTATTATTACTTAATTTCAGTTAAAACAATGTCACAAAGTAATTTTTGGTGTAAATATCCACGAGTTTTAGCATACAGCCACAATTGGTACAGCTATGGCGAATTGCTAGGAATACAATAGCCAGAATTGGTACCTTAAGATGCAACTTTAAATTGAAATTTTCTAGTATTTTGATAAAAACTGAGTAGAAACAAAAAAAAACCCTCGTGTTCTACACATTGTAGGCTACATAAAAACATAAATAAGTTTGAAATTTTATCCAATAGAATCGGTCGTAAAATCGGTATCTTGATGACATATTAAAGCCATAATTGGTACGCTTACCCTAGTACGTGCTGGTTATATCGTTTTGAAAATTATATAGCTCTATGAGGTTGAGGTAAAGCAAACGGTAATGAATCATTCAACCTATTTATTATATTTTTCTATAATGCAGTCAGTCCAAAAAAAAAATCGTCTAGCTATTTATATTCTACGAATATTTATATTCGTCTGGCTGAGTATTTTTCAGAAAAAGGTATATTGTGGAAACACTAGCCATGGGACGGTAAAAATAATGATGATATTTGATAGAAGAGCCATCAATTCACATGTTTTGCGAGAAATTAATCATTTTAATAATTATTTAATAAAACTTAACTTAAAATACAAAAAATACATAGAATAGGCGCTCAAAAAGTATTCGTCTATTTGAAAATTGTCCACCATAACTAAATACCTCTGCCTTAAAAATCATGGGTTTTTGCCATAATATAAATCAATCAATCCTCGACAAATTCCTAGTATGCCATGAAAGAAATTGTCCCAGATGTGTCTAGTAAGCTTACGTCATGGGTCGAAAAGGTACAGAGACAACTTTTGAAGAACGGAAACAAATCATTCGCTTACATAATCAATTTAAGTCAGCATATCAGATAGCCAGGTTCGTGATGAGACCTCGTTCTAAAATTCAAACAATTGTAGATTGGTTCTCCGCCCATAAAACATTTGAAAATACGGCCCGAAGAGCTCGTCCTCGAGCGTCAACACTACAAGATAACCGATTCGTGAAGAGTGTGAAGAGAAAAAAAATATCTAAGAATCAGTACCCCAAAGATAGCAAATTAGTTAGAGAGAATGGGCACTATATTTTGTAACAAAACGGTGCGAAATATTTTTAAAATTATGGGTATAACGGCCAGTTTGCACGTAATATTTTTGGGTTAACGGTTTTCACATTTACATTTAACTTTTACATAAGCACATTTAACATTTTTGGATCAGATGGCAGACCGGTAGTCAGGCAAACAAAGAATACATAAAAATACCTGAACATTTAATTCCTACGGTGAAGCATGGAGGAGGTTCCGTCACGGTTTGGGGATGCATGAGCGCAGCTGGAATTGGATAACTTCACATTATCTATGGTATAATGGATCATCTGGCCTACATGAAAATATTGATGGATTTATTTGAAGAGTAGAAAAATTAGGTCTACATTCCTCATACATTTTCCAACATGATAACGACCCAAAGCATACAGCCTTGAATACCACGCTGTGGTTGCTTTATATTTCCCGAAGCAATTAAGCTCCCTATCTCAAAGTCCGACATTCATCCAATCGAGCATTTGTGGAAGATATTTGATATTTGTTTATTAAATTCAACGGCTCTTTGTGGCCCTCTCGAAGCGGGGTTACAAGTAAGATAAACAACACTTTAGATTAGAACTTAAGCGCCGTAAAAAAATAGTACAAAGTAGACCGCACGGCACGAATACAGTTCAAAACCGCGGCGCGCGACATGCCAGGTTCATGACGATCACAAATGACATTAAATTCACGTCAAATACGTGAAAAGGGATCAGAGTGGCCAAAACGTCAAGCATCGACCTGGCATGGAGAGATCGCGAAGGGGCGTAAAATTCAACCCGGAAAGTAGCATCGGCGAGTCAAAGTCTGTTTGATGCAGGACTGCTGATTGTCCAGCAATCTCTGGGCGTTGCAATTGCGTTGCTTCTGTGACTCGAGGCCACAGCAGCGCACAGGGACCGTCATTTCACTTCAGAAAATCTAAAACACTCAAAAAGACGAATACTTTTAAGCGCCCTTTCTATGTGTTTTTTTTAGTTTTTAGGTTTAGTTTTGTTATGGAACTACGAAAATGTTTAATTTTGGACGATGCCATAAAACGTAGAACCGCAGACAAGAGATTCTCGTCGGGCCGGGTCGTGTCGGAATACAGCTTTCGATTTTTATGGGATTTGACAGTTGGCGTTAACGGATTTATGGCATCGTCCGAGGTCTCCCCGTACGTGTAGCTTGGCCATTACCCCCTGTTTACATTGGCCCTCTTGAACCTTTCGAAACTGAACTAATGGATTACCGCAAGTGGTGGAAACTGTTCTATCGAACCCATCGAACCTTTGACAGTAAATGTCAAAGCTAGAAAACGGCTTTTTACACTATTGTAAACAATATGGACTGCTCAAGGAAGTATCATCGTTTGGATTGTTTTTCTTTAATTTCTTTTTAAAATGTGTTTTACGTGAAATGAGCGATTTGATGTGCAAATAATCCATAGTCTCAACTTAATTCGAATATCAATATCAATAACAATGGAGAAGAGAGGATGTATCGATAAACCTACAAAAATCATATATAAAACGAAACAAGAGATAAGCGTAAGTGATGTATGTTATATTAGTGTTGCTTGTGTTAAAACATAATTTACATTCACCATTACTACTGTTGCGGTGGTTTCGCTAACATTGGCTGTAAAAAATCTAAATGAATCCAAATCCAGTGTAAAATCTAAATAAATAGCGTAAGCGATAGGTAAAAAGAGAGAAAAGCGGAAAAGGGAGAAAGGAGAAATTTAACGAAAGATAGGATGATAAAAGATTACAGGATAAAGCGCTGGGGCTTTTCTCTGACTAACCGCGAGAGGAAACAGAAGTTTTTTACTTTATCCTAACATTATACGCCAATTTACGCGTTATAATAAAGACTGTAAAATTATCTGATTCCGATGGTGTTTTGATCTGTTGCTCAACACTACACAACAACTACACATTTTCTTTTAAGTATTTTTATCCGTTGAACTATACCTCGAGCTCATCTCAATCGTTCAAAGCAAACCGTTGCTGTGGAACAAAGCTGAATCCATTACAAAAACAATGTTCGACAAGAACTTGAATGGATGTCCGTAAGATCGGAAATGGGTTTGATGTGACATCTATAAACACCTAATGGACAAATTTAAGCGCACAATATAGGAAAAATAGAACGAAAGTTATGCAATCACGTCAAACTGGAGCAGGTAAAACGATACCTTTTGATAATCCATACTGCCAAATTCGTAAAAAATCTACAATTTTAGCCGCACATTTGCGTATGAAGCGATGAACTTTCTGGGTGAAATTCTAGACGTAGGGGAAACAATTTATTCGGTAAGCTAATTTGAATATTATATTTTATGTTTTAAGAACTTAACACGTACGCCTGATTACGTGTTAATCATGAGTTCAAGCTCGTATGGGAGCGGTGAGTGAACTAAAACTAACGATGTGCATTCAGTTTTCGGTGTATATGGTTGCTCTAACCCAGTGTTCTCCAATCGTTTTAGCATCACCACTGTGATTTTTGAATACATTTTCCGTGACCCACATTAATTGAGGACATATGTTTTGTAGACTACGGACATTAGATCACAGACTCTGCTCGATATATTCATATATCTATATAATATATATTTTGTATAAATATTATTTTAAATGCGTGTGCTTCACATGTCGATCAGGCAAGAATTGTTAAAATTAATCCATCGCTGTTGTTGCTAAGCTTGTGTAAAAAACGCTGAATAACCGTTTCTGGTTGACGATTGGCTGGAAAAGTGTGCTTTTTCCTTAATTGGCGATAAACTACGCAGCTTCTTTCAGCTGGTCAGTGCGCGGCTGTGTCAGCAACTGTTTCTGTAGGAACAGTTTTGTCATCCTTCGGCGTTGTGCAACTTGGATCGAAGTGGAAATACACATAAGTTGGCTTTCCTACTTTCAGTTACCAACAAGTCTCAGGGCGTGCCTGCCATGCGCGTAATAAAATTGTTATCTCTCTTTGTTAGCCTCTCTCACGATAAAGCACGTTGTCGTGACATGACCCGGTCAACAATCATTGTCCAGGAAGCTTTACAGCCAAGCTACACGTACCGGACGAGATTGTCGCCGTCAACCAATACACTGCTTCCCAGTTGCGCCCTATCACGGGCTGTTGGATTTGTAATATCCGCCTGCAGATATGCAACCTGCAGGACTACCAATCGAAGGAAAATTAACATCATGGCAGATTACCACTGTTCCATCGATAA